>NC_088225.1:3023954-3151454 GCF_036934945.1 Oncorhynchus masou masou | reverse complement strand
AGTGTATTTCACGCTGCTCTGCATTTAACGTCAGAAAGACCCCGTCTTTTAGCTGTGTCTATTGGCTGGAGTACTGGCTGAGGCTAGACCAGCATACTACAGTATTACACACCCTCTGAAGATCCCCGCCTAACGTCAGTGTGATCTCCAGAATAGACACACGTGATATTATTCAAGAAGAAAGGTTAGACTTTTCTGTTGTCCTCCTCACATTGAAGTGCCTTGTTCAGTCACGACATCTGATGTGTGGTGTACATTCTGATAAAAAACAAATGGCTGCCACACGTGAGCAGGGAGTGTAACAGCAGATATTAGCTGTGTGCTAGCCGGTGTTTAATAGGCAGTAAATCTCTCTGGCGCTCTCCTGGCAGGACGTTGCTCCGCTCATTAGATGGCTGGCCAACTGCCCCTTGGGTCGCTCAGCGACAGGTTGCCCGGGTAACGTTGCCACAGGCAGAGCCCAGGACCCCGGCCACTCCTCATTGGTTGGTTGCAGCAGGGTGTATTCAAAATGGAGGTGCATTCTTATTATTGTAGAAAAATGACTACAAATGGCAAAAGAGTCTAAACTTGCAACGTAGAGTGTGTGACTCTTTTTTGGCCTGTGACTCAGAATGAGAAGGGTTCTTGTGGAAGCGCATGAGACGATCCTTGTTGGACTAAATCAGAATGAGAGTGAATGAAAGTGGGCTTCTTATGCGAGTCATATTATGTGGTACTGAGAAAGGGACCGTTTGGAACAACACTCCAACGCCACGATCTCTAACGGTCACTGCTGGCACCTAGGGGCCAAACCCAGGCACTGCCTTCCATTGCTACTTATACTGTAGGTCCATTGGAAGACAGAAGTGGGTTCATCTGTACTGTGACTGCTTCAGTTTCGCCAGTCGTTATTTTCTCTGGTAATTCTACTCAGTCTGACCCCTTGTGAGATCAAATGGTCCAAATGAGCCCATCATGACTGAATGCAAAAATGACAAAACAAGAAACCTCACCTTGACTTGTGTCTCTTTCACTCTGGTATGTCCTTGTTGCTATGTAGCTGGTCTTTGTTCCTGTCATCACACAACACCGCTGTAGCCTATGTCAGCCAGTGACCGTTCGTCAGTGGACGACACGTTCCCCGATGGCGCATCACGCCGGCTCTGTTTCATCAGCAGTAGTATGTGACGCGGGGCTCTCAGTGTACTTAGCATGCAGCGCTGCTCGCTGATCTTTCACTGTAATGGTATGCTGATTGTATATGGGGCTTCTCTCCACGGCGATATTGTTATGGTGTGCATTACATTGGCATAAATCAGCATACCGTGACACCAAGTGTGACACACACACACA
This sequence comes from Oncorhynchus masou masou, assembly GCF_036934945.1. Classification (NCBI taxonomy): domain Eukaryota; kingdom Metazoa; phylum Chordata; class Actinopteri; order Salmoniformes; family Salmonidae; genus Oncorhynchus; species Oncorhynchus masou. The sequence goes on along the minus strand of NC_088225.1, from coordinate 3,150,119 downwards.
CACACACTTGTTTCAGTGTCATAATTAGGTTCAGGAGGTTCAAACTCCTGGCCTCAGTCTTTGTGCCCACTCTTCCAAAAGGCCCTCCGAAACACAGACCATAGCCATAGCCTTGACAGGAAAGAGCGTACCATATTGTGCCAATGTGGTCCAATGAGACACCCTCGGTCAGGGGAAGTCCAGGGGTCAGAGGTCAACCCCAACTTATGGCCCAGCAGGAGGTCAGGCCATCTCTCCCTCCCTCAAACGGACTCAAAGAATGGACAGAGTAAAAAACCATGCCCTGACCTTTCACCTCAGGCTTGACTCCTTTCTCTCAAACTTCACTCTCTCTTTCTGTGCCTTTCACCTACTCTATCTCTGTGTCCAGTGGAGACCCACCCTGTGGCCTTTGTGTCCCCTAGTAGACGACCACAACTCCAAACGTACACTTTGAGGGGTCAACCATCGGCCATGGCGACAGGGTTGAGTCTGGGGTCGCGCTGTCATCGTGGGGACAACGATCATCTAACAGCCAGCTCCTCTACCGGCTGGGTCAGCCCGGGGTCACCTGCAGGTCAACTACAGCCTGTCATTGTCCGAACCCCCCCACTCCTGGAGCGTTGGTCAGTCCCGAAGGCATGCGGTCCCATCCATCCACGGCCTAATCATTACAAATGGAGGGGGGAGCAGCGTAAACAGCCATCATTACAGACACTCTGCAGCGCACTCACGTCCACTTTAAACGCCCATTATGGCTAAGGGGCCATCCGTAATGCCTGCTCAGTAAGCAGGAGAGAGGGAGGGTGTGTCCAGAGGGAGGAGGAAGAATGAGACTGGGAAAGGGTGTCCTTTGTTGAGGCGTTACTGTGTCTTCTCCTGTGATGTTTTGTCATTGTATTCATGATCGCCTTTAGGCTCAGTCTCCGTCTAACCTGTTGACCCGAGTGTTCCTCATTATGGTCAAGCTCCTCCAGAGGAGGGCGCTATCCCCTCAGAGAACTGGGCAAGGCGCCGCGACCCGGCCTTCACCCTTCCCCTCCATTCAGGGGGCATCGGTGGAGGTCACCAGGCGGTCGCACAGAGGCTTCAAAATGGCCTCCATCGTTTTCTTGGGAATTAAAGTTGGTGTGCTTACCAATGTCGAGAGGTGCCAAATCAAATTAGCCCTCCAGAAAGCTGTTTGACGTGTGTTGTCAAATGTTGTCAAAGCATCACATGAACAGCACAGAATGTCCCTGTTGGCCGAGGAAACACAGACATTGTAAAACCTAGATGTTATGATATTGTGGCTGTGGATCATGTTTAGAGGTCTTCCTGAGTTTGCATGAAAAAGGGATGAATTTCATTATGTTGTGCAAATAAGGGCCGGTAGCAAGCTAGTGTGTGTGTGTGTGTGTGTGTGTGTGTGTGTGTGTGTGTGTGTGTGTGTGTGTGTGTGTGTGTGTGTGTGTGTGAGAAAGAGTGAAAAGGGGGGAGTGAGAGAGAGAGGAGGAGGGAGAGATGCAGGCTGTGGGTTCAACGGCAGGGCAATGACAGACTTCCCATTCTCCATCACAACCCAGCCCTGGGGGCAGGCAACGCAAAGCAGAGTAGCGCTACTGTTAGCAACCAACTGCTCCATGTGTGTGTGTGTGTGTGTCTTTCTAAGTATTCAGAGGTACCAAACGAGCCCCATATTGTACAACAGCCGGAACGATCAGGGGGGGACAAGATGGAGGACAGGAGAGGGGCAGAGGCTGAATGTAGCGAATGGCAAGAGAAGAGGACCAAAGAGGAAAGGAAATGAGAGCGAATGAGGGCAGAAGAAATAAAGAGGAGAGAGATGGGTGACATTAGAGAGAAATGATGGAGGATGACAAGTCGCCCTGTGATAAGTGACATCATCCCTCACCATCATCCACCTCCCTACCCTCACCCACACACACACACACGCCATTACACTTCCAGTGCCAAGGCACCCCCTCGGCGGTAAATACATGACATCACGGGTCCCCCATTATAGGCGTTGTCTAGGCGACCAGCAGCCTAACCCTCTCCCCTCCCTCTGCCCCCACACCCATCCCTTGATTTCTTCAATACATGTATGGATCCTTCTCTCTTTCTACATCCCATTCCATGTCTCTCTCTCTCCCTCTTTCCACCTGCCTTTCACCCCATCAGTGGTGGGGTCGCTGCGAGGTTGGCAGGAAGAATTAGGCTCCCTTGTGGTGCTGCGCTGCACTGCTCTCTGCTCCCTCCGCCGATGAAACGAAAGCCCAACCTCCCTCCCTCTCTCCCCTCACTCCATTTGTTCTCATTCTCCTCTTATCTCCTCCGTACATTCTTCCCCCTTCCACATTCCTCATCCCCCTTACCCTCCCTCTCTCACTCCCTCCCTGTCTCCCTCCATCCACCCCAAAATGGAGTCACGCTAGTGATGCGGGTTGGTTCCAGTGGAGTCTGGGAGATGAAGAGCCCCTCACTGTTCTAAGAGAGAGTGTCCTGCCATAGCGGGGGGGGGGGGAATAGGTTTCCTCCAGACGTGACGCTTGGCATTCAGGCCAAAGAGTTAAATCTTGTGATTCCCACATATTTACCCTGATTTACACTGAGAGAGAGGTGATTTACCACGGTCTGACATGCCATGCCAGGGGGTATCACCGTGATGTATGGTGCTGGGAGATGTGAGGGCTGTTGGAAGGGATGGATCTGTCTCGATCACATCAGAAATAAGACCTTTGTAGTCTGGGCTCGTTCAGTAGAAGAGCAGAGTGAATGTTAAGATTGATATGAATTTGGTTGCTCATTGTGTGACTGTGTGTAATAAAGGGTATGTTTGTTTGTATGTGATGATGATGTGCGTATATATTGTACACTGTACATACAGTGCATTCGGAAAGTATTCAGACCCCTTGACTTTTTCCACATTTTGTTACGTTACAACATTATTCTAAAATTGATTGAAATTATTTTTCCCCTTATCAATCTACACACAATACCCCATAATGATAAAGCAAAAACAGGTTTAGACATTATTGCAAATATATAAACAATAAAAAAACTGAAATATCACATTTAGATAAGTATTCAGACCCTTTACTCAGTACTTTGTTGACGCACCTTTGGCAGAGATTACAGACTCGAGTCTTCTTGGGTATGATGCTACAAGCTTGGCACACCTGTATTTGGGGAGTTTCTCTCATTCGTCTCTGCAGATCATCTAAAGCCCCGTCAGATTGGACGGGGAGAGTTGCTTCACAGCTGTTTTCAGGTCTCTCCAGAGATGCTCGATCGGGTTCAAGTCCGGGATCTGGCTGGGCCACTCAAGGACATGATGGGGTATTGTGTGTGGATTCCTGAGGATTTTTTTTTATTTAATCAATTTTAGAACAAGGCTGTAAATGTAAATAAGGCTGGAAAAACTGAAGAGGTCTGAATACTTTTCGGAAAGGCACTGTAATTGCATTTGAGAGTTAAGGGTGTGTCAGTCTGTGTTTGAGTTGAAAACCACTCGACTCTCTCCAAGTCATGCTACGCTGTGCTAAGCCGTACGGCTCAGTTTCAGAAACACCAGAGAGAGTGAAAACGTACGTAAAGCCAGAATCCCATTCAGCCCAAAGTCTCACTGATCCCTCATACATAGGTCAAGAGTTCAAGGTCAGAATTCAGCTACATCATCAACACAAAGCTTGAAGGAAGAAGATGAATCCAAAAGTGTCTCCAAAAACAGACTTTTGCTTCACCTCGCCTATTGCCCTTTAAGGGAAGAGAAGCTACGGATTTCTAAGGAGGTGTACGTTTTCTCGCTCTTCAGATGATGCATCCATTTACATTCATTTACGGTGGTTCACTCCCTCTGACTGCCCCCAGCATCGAACTGCAGCAGTATTCATCACCACAGAACATTAACCCTACGATTACCCCTCTAACATACGACACACACCACCGTTCAAAAGTTTGGTCTGACTTAGAAATGTCCTTGTTTTTGAAAGAAAAGCACATTTTTTGGTCCATTAAAATAACATCAAATTGATCAGAAATATAGCGTAGACGTTGTTCGTGTTGTAAATGACTATTGTAGCTGGAAACGGCAGGTGTTTAATGGAATATCTACATAGGCGTACAGAGGCCCATTATCAGTAACCATCTCTCCAGTGTTCCAATGGCACGTTGTGTTAGCTAATCCAAGTTTATCATTTTAAAAGGCTAATTGATCATTAGAAAACCCTTATGAAAACTGCTGTGCTGTTTAAAGAAGCAATAAAACTGGCCTTCTTTATACTAGTTGAGTATCTGGAGCATCAGCATTTGTGGTTTCGATTACAGGCTCCAAACTTTCTTCTGAAACTCATCAGTCTATTCTTGTTCTGAGAAATGAAGGCTATTCCATGTGAGAAATTGCCAAGAAACTGAAGATCTCGTTGACAACGCTGTGTACTACTCCCTTCACAGAACAGCTCAAACTGGCTCTAACCAGAATAGAAAGCGGAGTGGGAGGCCCCGGTGCACAACTGAGCAAGAGGACAAGTACATTAGAGTGTCTACTTTGAGAAACAGACACCTCACAAGTCCTCAACTGGCAGCTTCATTAAATAGTACCCACAAAACATCAGTCTCAACGTCAACAGTGAAGAGGCAACTCCGGGATGCTGACCTTCTAGGCAGAGTTGCAGAGAAAAAGCCATCTCAGACTGGCCAATAAAAATAACAGATTAAAATGGGCAAAAGAACACAGACACTGGACACAGGAACACTGCCTAGAAGGTCAGCATCCCAGAGTTGCCTCTTCACTGTTGACATTGAGACTTGTGTCTACACAGTATTTCTGATCAATTTTATGTTATTTTAATGGACAAAAAAAAGGCTTTTCTTTCAAAAACAAGGAAATTTCAAAGTGACCCCAAACTTTTGAACGGTAGTGTACATCCTTCTCTACACGTCAGTTGCCTTCTCCTCTTGATGTGTTATGTTTCCTAACACCATCCCCACCTCTCCCTTGACATTCCTAGAACCCCCCCTGCTCCTCCCCCACCCCCCGTTGCCCCCTTAACCAAATCAACCTGTTTTCCATCGTCAGGCCCGTCACAGAGTGGCTTATAGATGGTAGTTTAAGCGTCACGCCGATCAGAAGTATTGAGCATAGCGGCAGAGTCAAAATAAGTTCAATTGAGCGGGGATGATGGGTAATGGGTTAGGATGAGGCATGGCGCCAAGGTCCTTCCCCTGGAATGGGATAGGCTGGCTTGGGCTAGCACACAGTGGGGGGGGGGGGGGTTAACATGGTGGATAGGGAAAGAGGGGAGTGAAGAGAAGAGGATGTGAGGGACCATAGGGGCTAGATGGAGTAGTTAAGTGCAGCAGGGGAGAGAGTGTGTGTGGGGGTTGGGAGGGGATGACTAGTAGTCACAAAGTGCAAACCGTATGCACCCAAACTTACGTTGTCAATGTATGTACCCTGCGTGAACTCGCTCAGTCTCAGTGAAAAAAGGCAGGAAAGGGTGAAAGGGAGAGCGAGGGAGTGAGAAGGAGAGTGGGAACAAGAGGGAGCGAGAAAAGGAGAGAGAGGCGAGAGGGATAGAGAAAAGGCATATACACCAGTGCCTGGGTGCGTTGGCTCAGTGATGTAGAAGCATATTAAAAAAAGGCAGTGTTGATCATCAGAAAGCCCTTTTCACTTGCGGGGGGGGGGGATTGAAGAGAGTGGAGAGATGGAGAGAGGGAGTGAGAGAGCAGAGGAGGAGGGGGGATTTGAGAAGGGGAAAAAGAAAGGTTGTGAGGAGGAAAGACGGGAATGGAAGGAATGGATTAGGAAGAAAAAGGGACTGCCTGTGTGTGTAACTTTACTTGTGGGAAGAAAAAAAACATTATGTTGGTCCCCACAAGGTCAAATGCTATTTCTAGAGGGTTCAGGGCTAAGGTTAGAATTAGTGTTAGGGTTTAGGTTAGTGTTAAAGTTAAAGTTTAGGGTTATGGGATAGGGAAAACAGGATTTTGAATGGGAGTGAATTGGGTGTCCCCAGAAGGTTAGTTATACAAGACAGTGTGTGTGTGTGTGTGTGTGTGTGTGTGTGTGTGTGTGTGTGAGAGAGAAAGTGTGAGTGTGTGTGTCTCATCTTTTCTGCTCTACCAGTCCCTCTCTTGGCTACACTTGTTTAATTAGCCATCCTCCTGCTCTCTCTTCTCCTCGTTCCCTCCATCAGAAGAGAAGGGCAGGATCAATGGTTTGGGATGTGAGAGTTGGGGCGTTCTCTGGTGTGTGTCTCTGTCATTACAGCCAAAGTCCATGTTTCTGTTTGCTGCATTGGGGTGCTGGGGTTTGTAGCTACGTGTGCAGAAATAGATGACATTTACGTGTGCAGAAATAGTAGACATTTACGTGTGCAGAAATAGAAGACATTTACATGTGCAGAAATAGAAGACATTGGGAAACATATTTCCCTTTTCTCTAAGTCATAACCTTTATCCCATACGGGTGGTGAAGTCCAAAAATGACCTTAGATCAGTGTCATGGGGGAAAACGTTCTATTTTTGTGACTATGTGCTCTAGCTACACACACACACACACACACACACACACACACACCTTACAGTTTTTGCAGAATGCTTACACACTGAAAGTGAATGCTTTGACAAAAGCATCAAAACCTTAACTTGTGTAACCATGCCTCAAACAAAAGGCACCAACAGTACAAACACATGTTCTCTTTTGCACTTTGTTTGCAATTCTGCAACACACTTGCAAAACACTACACAATGTTTCTTATATTAGACACTTCGTTCAAGAATGAAATCTCTTGCAATAATTGGGAAAACAGTTATATTAAAAATGCAAAACAGACAGGGAGAGAGAGAGAGGAGATAGAGAGGGAGGACAAGAACAAAGAAGGGGACCAGGCAATAGACAGACACATATGTCTGACGACATTAAGGGCTACTTTGGTGGACCGTGTCAAAAGTCATGTCCTGACGATGAGGGAGGCAGAGAGTCCAGACCAACCTGAGTCGCTACACGGTAGAATCCATAATACGGACATTTTGTCACGGCTTCAATAAGTAGTGAGTGCAGGAGTCAGGCGCAGAGAGCAGGGTCGTTCAAAAGATGTGGATCGTTAATATTTCAACAAAACCAGAGAGACGGTCACGCCACACACACACACACAAGGGCACGTAAAGTCCCAGTCCAAACAAACAGGACGAAACTGATCGGAAAAATGAAACCACAAGAATAACCAAAACACCACAAACAGGAAAACAAAAGCCGGCAGACCTACTGGGTTTAAATAGCCCACAACCAAACCTAAACACGAAACACGTGCAACAAATCAGACACAACTAAATGAAACAGAAAAGGGGATCGGTGGCAGCTAGTAGGACGACGACGACGACGACCGGACAGGAAGAGGCACCATCTTCGGAGGGATTCGTGACACATTTGGACTGGAGAACAGGTATGTCTTCAACGTTCTACACTAGACTGTACCTATGTAATTGTTGCACATAATTCTGCATCGCAGTACAATACGATGTAAGTCCTACAATATTAGGTCTACGCTCCTCAGTGAACCAAAAAAAATAATAATAGGTATAGTACAGTTTTGATGTTACTGTGTACAGTATGACAGTACAGTATGTCAAAACTGACCTAACCAATGACATCATATTCTTGAATTTTCTACAGAACTGCCAGACAACCTCCTGAGGGTGGACGGCAAAGTCTGTTCACCCATGAACAGGAACTGACCGTTGTCAATCTAGTGTTGGCAAACAACACCATCCATCTACATCAACTACGAGTGCAGATCACACCACATTCCATAATATCAACCGTGTCAGAATGTCGACCCTCTGCCGCATCTTGCGTCAACACCAACTTATGATGAAGCCGCTGTCCAGGGTTCCATTTGAGAGGAACAAAAAGACCTTCGCTATGACGATGTGCAAGTAAGTTTCACTGTACTATACTGTAATACAGTAATGGCAGTAGATTGTGTCCTATTGGCACTGCATACATACATTCAGACAAAGCAGTATGTCACCAAGGCAGTTGTCTGTGGGGGCCCCTGCAGCTTGTGATTTTGACTGAATGCGTCTGACCCAACCCACCCCCCACCCCGATCCTTGTGTGAGAATGTAGACATTGTGGTCCTGTGTTTTGAGTTACACCATATTCACAGTACAGTGTGTGTGCATTTTCTGTTACAGAGTCCTGGACGTTGATGCAGCTGCACAGCCTCGTGAGTTCATTTCCATTGATGAAGCTGGATTCAATCGAGCTAAAAAATAAAAAAAACAGGCGTTGGGGCCGAAATGTTACAGGACAAAGAGCCGTTGTGAATGTCCCTGGGCAGCGCAGGGGGAAATATCCCCGCCATTAGTCTGCAAGGAGTACTCCATCACCATGCCACCCTCGGTCCCTACAATACTGCAACACATAATCATATTTCTGGAGGCACTACATAATACAGTTGTACAGGCCGGACCAGAACAGCCCAGGTTTGTTGTCATCTGGGATAATGTTAGTCAGGGACTGGACTGTCAGGGACTGGCTCACAAACCACAATAACTTCACAGTTGTATACTTGCCCCCTTACTCCCCTTACTCCCCATTTCTCAATCCGATTGAGGAATTACTTTCGGCTTGGCGTTGGAAAGTGTAGGACCGCCAACCACATGACCGCCTGCCTCTTCTGCAAGCAATGGAGAAGGCATTCGGAGACATTGAGGTGGGGTCAGTCCAGGGTCGGATATGGCACGCGAGGCAATATTTTCCCCGTTGCCTAGCCAGGGATGACATTGCTTCATGTGGATGAGGTGATGTGGCCAGATCCTAACAGAAGGCGGGATCCATAAACCATCCACCCCATCCCTTACAATACTTTTTGTTTACCATTGCACTGTAATTTTACTGTAATTATTTTAGTTTGTGAGTTTACAGTAACATATAGTATTGAATACTGTAATTCTACTTTTCTTTGTGTTTTTTTGTTTGTTGTAAAAACCTGCGATGGCAAAAGAATCAGCTGTATATATATATTTTTTCTGATGTCTTTTTTTTTGTGTTGATTGAAATGTGAGTAGATGTACTGTAACAATCTTTAACAGAAGCCTGTATGAGACAAATTAAAAAAGGTATACAAAGTACTAAAGACAGCAGTGTTTTGTATAAAATACATCAGTGTGTTGCCGCCATGAAATAATCAATCAAATGGTGCATGTGTGTATCATTTTGTAGCAAAAATGCCATTTTGAAAAAGGATTGTTAGATTTTGATTGCAGAGTTTCATTTTGACATAGAAGTGAGATGTTGACCTCCAAGTGCTGTGTCTTAGTTGGCTTGTGTGTCGCGTTTTGACACAGTGAGGCAAATTCCGCAACAAGTGTTTAAGCAATCGCAAAACACTGTAATGATCATCACCGTCTGAAATGATCCAGGGTAGATGACATGGCTCCTTGCAGCTGACAAAAAATAAAAATTAAAAAAATTAAAAAAACTCTGTGACCATGGTAACATTAGACAGAGGATGTCTTCTCTTGTCTCCCTCCCTCCACCAGAATGGTCGCCACTCGTAAAACACAGCTCCTGAAACAACTGCGATCCAAGTCATTACAGCATTTGGAGTTGAAAGAGAGGGAAAGAGGGAGAGAGAGAGAAAGAGAGGACCAAAGCGGAGGAAGTGGGCGAGGAAGCATATTTTAATTAGATCTTCTACTGTTTGTCTGCAAGTTCGGTTATTTTATTTGGCCCCTCTTAAGTTATGAGAAATTCGTTTTTAATTGTTGTACATAAAATACTGTAAAAAAACCACCAGTAAATCACCTCCAAAAGATAACATTGTTGTCAATCTGTTCCAAGTATTCCCACGCAGAATAGTATACAAACGTAAGCATGGTTTGGAATTGTTTTTGTTAAATATTATTTTTTGGGGGGCTTCTTGCGGTCAATTTCCAGTCTATAAAATGATTTGTAATTATGTTCTGCCGCCGACTATATGCTCAAGACAAAATCGGCCCTCGGCTGAATCTACATATAGTTGACGATCCCTGCCTTACGGTATCAATACAGCTTTAATAAGCCTGGCTCTGAAGCACCACCTCGTGGCCAAAAGTAGAAAAGCATATAGCTGTAAAGCATTCAGTATCGGACAGAGGAGGTATATTACGATCCCATTAACGCCTGGGGTGGGAAATTCGTATCAAAGCCTGCTATTAGTAGTGGCTCGGTTTATGGCTTAGACAAGCCAACGGAGATAATAATGTATTGATTTTTCTTGTTCACTGTACCGACAGTGCAAGCCCTCTACACACTAGACTAGATGGTATACTACAGGATAGGGTGGAGTGGGGTCCAAAGTGATATACACTCCCAAGGGCACATAGGCTGAGTATGCACTCTGCTCTGATAGTGCTCTGCTTGTAAATATCGTTATGTTTGGGAAATGCTTATGTAATATTGCTGTAACTACACCCAAAAAGAGGCCAGAAACATTCAGTAGATGGATTGTGTTTGGACACATTCTCATTCACCATTACCTTAGTGACCACTGCCTGATTCAGAGGGGTTGGGTTATATGCGACAATTTCCTCTCCGTGGGATCTGTACTGAGAGAGTCAGGGCCTCGTTTTAACATCTCACACAAAGGACGGTTTATATCTGATTCAACTTGTACTTTAAAAACTGCCACTAAGACACTTGAATCCCCCAGTACTACCTATTGCTACAGCAACCCAATCTCATCAAGCTTCCTTGTTAAACACGGCACAACAGTTCCCACAAGCAGTCATGACATTCAATTAAAATACCCCTTTGTATCAATTGATATACATGATTACACGCACTGAGTATCCAAAACATTAATGACACCTGCTCTTTCCATGACAGGCTGGTCCAGATGAATACAGGTGAAAGCTATGATCCCTTATTGACGTCACTAGTTAAATCCACTTCAAAATCAGTGTAGACGAAGGGGAGGAGACGGGTTAAAGAAGGACTTTAAAGCCTTGAGACATGATCGTGTATGTGTGACATTCAGAGGGCGAAGGCAAAATATTTAAGTGCCTTTGAACGGGGTATGGTAGTAGCTGTCAGGGGCACTGGTTTGTGTCTAGAACTGCAACGCTTAAACACAATATTAGGAAAGTGGTCCTAATGTTTTGCATAGTAGTGTACACTGAGTATACCAATGACAGAACACCCTATAGTCTGCTTTGCCTGTGACAAAGGTGCCACGACTTCCTTTGGGCTGTAGTGTGCCAGAACCCTTTACTTTAATATAATGTTCGGCAAAACAATCTGCACAATTTTAATTGCAATTGTTCTACATTTTATTGCGTCAGTGACCACTCTCAGTATTTGCTAAAAGAGAGCACCACACGTTTATCCACAAGGCGGCAGCATTGAATAACCTTTGGAACGCATCCTTCCACATTAACCGGTGTGGACAATGCAACGGCATTAACAATGCAACGGCAAATAATTCATGTGTTACTTTCCTCAGCTCCTGCAGTGCCTCTTGCCCCATGATGCGTACAAAGTAGGGTTTTTGAGCACAAAACAAAGATAGAAGTGGGTGATGCATTAAAGGTCTCAACATCACGACAACATGCAGTAATCAAAAGAAAACATAGCATTTGAATTCGAACTGAAATCATCCTAGAACGTTATAAAACACATACAACATATCCCAACAACACATGGCAACACTAAACACTACATTCTAAGAGTGGACCAAAAAACTACATTCTACACCAATTCAAATAGCTCTACATTGCTACCAAAGAGAAAATATTCACTGCAATTTGGTGGATAAGTAAGTATTTTTATCATAAATTAGAGCTTCAACAGGTTTGCCATTTATCCATAACTCTAGCTCCAGTCTCTAAACTACCATAGCAGACAGGTAATGTTGTGTGTGCCTCTGAGTGTCAAAGGATGGGTTCATATACATCCTATCAGCTTTGGGGTCCTCTATCTGCCTTTGAGAAGTCCCTGTGTGGAATGTGGTGGAGCTTGGCCCTGGAGGAGCCTTCAGTGGACAACTCATCAGTCTGGGACCTCCATCCTGTCAACACCACTGATTGGCCAAAGGAGCCAATGACCTCAGTGTTTGACCAGGTTGAGCGTGCCATCAAAAGGCCCTCGCCCCTGGCTTTCAGCAGGCCTGTAAAAGGCCTTAGGGAGATGAGCCTCTCTCTCAGCCTCCACTGCTTCAGTGACAGGGCAATACTTCCCACTGACCAGCACGATGGAGACCTTTGCTCACTGTCCCACAACCACACTCCACGAGAGCTCTATATTTAACTAAAACATATATACTGAATAAAACAGAATTGTTCTTTTTACAGTAAACTGTTTTGTGCCTTTCATTTACTAGCATTACCATTCAGAATGATGATATTCAGATACATTTTATGGGTTGAAATGTATATTAAACAGTATTATGAACTGCGTAGTTTGGGTGCTAGATGGCGCTGCAGTGGATAGCAGCCTTCTTACGGCCCCTGACCAATTCTGCTATTTTGTGTGGGTTTTTTTGTACCCTGATCCTAACTTTTTTTTTATTTTTAAATGCCTACTTCAACGAGTCGGCTGCTCCGGACATTCCGTTTCCTCCGGAACAGGCCCTAAGCCCCAGGACTCGAAAGAGGAAGTGGCGGCGAAAAAGAGGCAGGCCAGTCTGTAACATTGGCGATCAAACAAGAAAATGCACATTGAAAGGTTTCTCTTGGCCGGTGATTTTAATGGAGGGAAACTGAAATCCATTTTACCTAATTTTTACCTGTGCAACTAGGAGGTGAAAAAATACTCTAGATCATCTTTATTAAAAACACACAAACTCATGCAAAGCCCTCCCTCACCATCTTTTAGGAAAATCAGACCATAATTCTATCCTCCTGCTTCCTGCTTCCAAGCAAAAACTCGAATAGAACGTACCAATATCAATACGGAAGTGGTCTGATGATGGTTTCCCAAGCACAGACTGGAATATGTTCCGGGATTCATCCGATAACATTGAAGAGTTTACGTCATCAGTCGCCGGCCTCGTTAAAAAGTGCATCGACGACATCGTCCCCACAGTGACTGTACATATCCCAACCAGAAACCATGGATTACAGGCAACATCTGCACTGAGCTAAAGGCTAAAGCTGCTGCTTTCATGGAGTGGGACAATAATCCGCAGTAGTGGAGCGTGGAAAAAAAAGAGTAGCCAAGTCAGAAAAAAAGACATTTTACACCTACGTGTTGTGATAATTGCGTTGTTTGCTGTATAACCAGTTTGTTCCTATGACTTGACACTGTGATATATAGGCCTAAGGCCGAGGCAATAAGAAGACACAGTGGCAGAATAAACTCATCCACACCTTTGTTTCATCACAAAACCGGAGGAGAGCAACATCTGTCCAGTATAAAGTCCACAAAACATAATGCATGAAACAAACAGTTACATGACCTACAGCATGTTCAAACATGTTAATGTTTCCGACATTTTCGGACTACTAATCAACCATTGATTTAGAACCACGGAGAGTTACTGCAAGTCGCAAAGAAAACATATGCTGCCTCCACTATTCACCACCATTTCAACATAATCTACCTATACGAATACAGTGACAACTCAAAGATCACAAAAACTATTTAGTCCAATAAACGTAAGTTAGTTGTTTTTGGATTGCTTACACACTAAAATTAAAAGTAGTACATTAAAAGTAGCACACTATTAGCAAAAATCCAGCATGAGTTCATTTACGTAGATGAGGCTGGGTTCAACCTGACGAGAACACGAAGGAGGGGAAGAAACATTGTCCACAGGGCTATACATTACATTTACATTTAAGTCATTTAGCAGACGCTCTTATCCAGAGCGACTTACAAATTGGTGAATTCACCTTCTGACATCCAGTGGAACAGCCACTTTACAATAGTGCATCTAAATCATTAAGGGGGGGGGGTGGTGAGAAGGATTACTTATCCTATCCTAGGTATTCCTTGAAGAGGTGGGGTTAGTCAATGTCCCAGGGCAACGTGCGGGTAATATAACACTCTGTGCAGCCATTACACAGAATGGGGTCCTCCCCCGCCATGCCAATATGGGCCCTTACAACACAGCACTCATACTTACATTCTTGGACCAATTGCACAACATAACAGCAGCAAATCAAAACGATCATATGCAATACATTGTTGTCTGGGACAATGTGTCTTTCCACCGCTCTGCTCTGGTTCAGAACTGGTTTCAGCAACATCCACATTTCACCGTCCTATATCTTCCACCATACTCTCCATTCCTCAACCCTATAGAAGAGTTTTTCTCGGCATGGCGGTGGAAGGTATATGATCTCCGTCTCCAGGCTGAGGTACCCCTCATCCAAGCCATGGAGGAGGCCTGTGACCAGATGGAGGTAGCAGCAATGCAAGGATGGATTCGTCATTCAAGACGTTTTTTTCCCAAGGTGTCTTGCTAATGACAGCATTGCCTGCGATGTTGATGAAATTCTCTGGCCAGATCCAGCTAGGCGGAACGACAATGTCTAGTTATTTTTATTTATTTTTTAATTTAACTTACAATACGTAAAGTGACGTTTGGTTACAGTATTATGAATCTCCATGTAAACATTTTGTGCGTGTTGAAAAATAAATGAGTTTCTTCAGTCTGCAACATTGGTCTTGTGTAGTGTTTGGTGAATTTACATTATATTTGTACTTTGTTGATAGTAGCCTACTCTAATCATAGGGAAGTAGAAGTGCTAAAAGTGTTTTAGGTTTATCACAGCAGAGTGTAACTCGTGCAAACAGAGTATAGTAATGTGAAACGTGTGTGTGTTTCATATGGTAACAAAGTGTGTTTAAAAAAAATAAGTGTATAGTTTTTACAAGAGTGTTTAATTTTGCAAAGGATCTGTATTGTTTTGCTAATTGGGTTTGTGGTTGTGCTAATTGTGTGTAGTGTTTTGAAAACATGAGCCCTGTTTTGAAAATTGTGCTTAAGCAATCAAAAAAGACTGTAAATATGATGTGGCTGTCCATGGTACTGATTGTGTGTGTAACTAGAAAAAACATGTTGACTCACCCTATTTTTAGAGAGACGCCAATGCCAACCTCATCTTTCCTGTTGCCTAAATGATCTGACTGTCGTACAGTACACACTTTTAGTTTTTGTTGTCCTAGTCTACCTAGCTAAAATCCTTGCTAGCTAGCCTATCTCCCTTCCATGGGCAACGATGCGCCAGGCCAGCTATTTAACATTAGCCTACTATATATAGCTACATGTTGAAATTCCATCCTCTCACGCCAGGGGCACAATGTATGGTTGGATTAGAATCACCATTTTAATCATTTGCCAGTATGGAGAATTAAGTAAAACCACAAGTCCAAATCCCTATCTATGCTAATTTAGGAAAGGGACAATTTTAGCTAGCTAGCCACCGGAGGATAACGACAACAATTCAAGTGTTTTTTCTGTCAATGACATTTGGCTTCTGGTGTGATGTGATTGGTGCGAAGCCAAATCCCAACTGGCTTCCCTTTTGGGGTGATCCAGGACCATTCACAGCTGAGCATATTCAGTTTAGCTCAATGCTAAAGCGGCTTTTATTATTTATATATATTTTTTTAATCAAGGGAGGCCAAATGCTCGCTGGCTTTCCTTGCATTCAATGCTACGGTGGCAGCAATGTCTTACTCTTTTTGACCAGATGGCATCAGATAGATGGGCTACACACGACACATGCCATTTCGTTCACTTTGATGCTTTCTCCAGTGAGAGAGTCAGCTTCTTGCGAATGTAAGGACATTTATGAAACAGAGAAGAAAGATACAAAATAATGCAATATTTTCTTCTTGGAACATTTTTGGGGAAACCTAGCGTTCGTTGGCATCTCCAAATACATGCCACTGCTAATCTGGACGGTTATACAAAATCCTGCTACAAACGCCAATGAGCCATCAAACAGACAAAGCGTCAATACAGGGCTAAGAACAAATCCTACTAAGCTGGCTCTGATGCTCAACGGATGTTTCAGAGCTTGCAAACCATAATGGATTAAAAAGGGGGACCCAGTCATGAACTGCCCACACCAGCCTACCAGATGAGCTAAATACCTTTTATACGTGCGTCGAGGCAAGCAACACTGAACCATGCATGAGAGCACCAGCTGTTCTGGACATCTGTGTGAGCTCGCTCTGCGTAGCCGATGTGAGTAAGACCTTTAAACAGGTTAACAGGGTCGGCAACTACACATACGCAACGCTGACCATCAACACCAGGGCCCCTCACGGGTGTGTGCATAGTCCTCTAGCATACTTCCCGTTCACCCACGACTGCGTGGCCGTACGTGACGCCAACACCATCATCAAGTTTGCTGACGACACGGTAGTGGTAGGACTGATCACCGATGACACCACACAGCCTATAGGGAGGAGGTCAGAGACCTGGCAGTGTGGTGCCAGGACAACAACCTCTCCCACTACATCAGCAACACAAAGGAGCTGATCGTGGACTACAGGAAACAAATGGACGGCCACTCCCCCATCCACATTGAGGGGGCTGTAGTGGAGTGGGTTGAGAGCTTCAAGTTCCTCACACACACAGTTGTGAAAAGGGCATGACAGTGCCTCTTCCCCCTCAGGAGGCTGTAAAGATTTGGGATGGGTCCTCGGAAAATAAACAAGTTCTACAGCTGCACCATTGAGAGCATATTGACTGGCTGCATCACCACTTGGCAGAGGTGGCACCACAGGTTCAAAAGGGGTTTGGCAAAATTAGTATGTGTCTTGTCTGGGGCCTGGAGTTTCCTGATCTCCAGGTAAAACTCTGGGTCCTATTTGTAGGCTATGACAGGATCCAACACTAATGTTTTTTCTTACTGGCCCGAACAGAATTTCTACTGGCTCAGACATGGTGTAGTTTTTAAATGCATTGGGCTCATGCAGGCCTGTAGGTTGGCATGTTTTCTCTCTATAAGCAGCCATTAAAAGGCTATATTTGGTTATTGTGATGTGTATTAAAAAGCTGTTTTAAGATACTTTAGCAATGGAAGTCATTACTATATTCTTTAGAATTACATTGTTTTAATTGCATGAATTTTTGTTTTGTTAAAGTATGTCATTTTGAGAATATATATTGTTTTACATCTCAAAATAGCACCCTACTCGTTTAAGAGATCTGCGTTCTCCCATCTGCATTCTCCCTGCTAGTATGTTGTTCACTACTTAAAAACTTCTTAGGGCTAGGCGTATCGTTAGCGGGACAACTTCCAGTGAAACTGGAGAGCGCACAATTCAAATAAATAATCATGAAAATTATGGATATTAAACATGTAGATACACACAAGCGTCTTACATCAGTTGAAAGCTTAAACTCTTGTTAATCTAACTGCACTGTCCGATTTACAGTAGCTATTACAGCAAAAGCATGTTGTGAATGTTTAAGGACGGTGCCCCACATCAAAATATTTTTCCACCGGCACAGGTTTCATAAATTCACAAATTGCGATTAAATATTCACTTCACTTTTTGAGAATCTTCCTCTGATTTGTCATCCAAAGGGTCCCAGCTATAACATGTAAACTCCTTCTTTATAGCCCAAAAAGTCTGCTTAGATGGCGCCATCGATTTGAGTAATCTACTCGTTCAACATGCATAGAAAGTAATCTGAAAATATACCCCTGAACTTTGTTTCAACAAGTCAAAATGTTACTATTTACTCCGGGGCCTAAAAGGTTTACTTATGTAAATGACATTCCCTCAAATAAATAAACTCAGCGAGCAGATTGACGGGTGCTTCATTTTGCGCAGGACCGCTTGCACGTGCCGTGCATGTAGTTATCAACTTCCGTTCTGCTCGAGAAGTTGTGAGTGTCTCGTGGGAGTTTCGTGGAGCTTGAATGAACGGCCAAACATATTGCTAAATTACAAATAGCACGACTTTTCTGCATGTAGTTTCCAATGGTAGGAATGCGACAGAGCATGTAAATGTTCAACTGGAACGCAAAAATGCACTGAGAACTGGCCTGGTAGGTGCTGCTGCTCTGTCACCACACCAGATGGAAAAGTAGTGGGGTAAATGCGGTTCTCTCTGCTACCGCACGGCAAGGGGTACCAGTGCACCATGTCTGCAACCAATAGGACCCTGAACAGCTTCTACCCCCAAACCATGAGTCTGCTAAACAAGGCTGCTAAATAGCTAATCAAATGGCTAACCCAGCCACCTGCATCGACCCTTTAAAAATAAAATCTCTTGCACAAACTGTGCACACACACTGGTCTCTACCCACATACTCAAGCTGACACTGCAACAGACACCCACACAAAACGTGCACACATGCATACGGACGTCAAGCACTCCTGCTACAGCTCAGTCTACTATTTATCCTCTTGCCTAGTTCACTTTACACCGAGCTGAAATAGAAGATCCCAGAAATGTTTGATATGCACAAAAATATTATTTCTCTCAAATGTATTTACATCCCTGTTAGTGAGCATTTATCCTTTGCCAAGATAATTCATCCACCTGACAGGTGTGGCATGTCAAGAAGCTGATCAAACAGCATGATCATTACACAGGTGCACCTTGTGCTGGGTACAATAAAAGGCCACTCTAAAATGTGCAGTTGTGTCACACAACACAATAGCACAGATGTCTCAAGTTGAGGAAGCATGCAATTGGCGTAGGAATGTCCACCCGAGCTGTTGCCAGATTATGGTAGATGAACATTAAATTGTCTCCAACACCATTCTAGAGAATTTGGCAGTACGTCCAGCTGGCCTCACAACTGCAAACCACGTATAACCACGCCAGCCCAGGACTTCCACATCCGGATTCTTCACCTGTTGGATCGTCTGAGACCAGCCACCCACAAGGCTATTGAAACTGTAGGTTTGCACAACCAAAGAACTTCTGCACAAACTGTCAGAAACCGTCTCAGGGAAGCTCATCTTCATGCTTGCCGTCCTCACCAGGGTCTTGACCTGACTGCAATTTGGCGTCGTAACCGACTTCAATGGGGAAATGCTCATTGTGAGCTCTTTATGGATGAATCCCAGTTTCAACTGTACCAACCTCGCCTTCTGGGTGATAGCAGGGTGAACAGGCCGTGGCTCGGGTGGTTGATGTCCTTGACAATCTTTTTGTCCTTCCTGTGACATCAGGTGCTGTAGGTGTCCTGGAGGGCAGGCAGTGTGCCACCGGTGATGTGTTGGGCAGACTGCACCACCCCCTGGAGAGCCCTGCGGTTGTGGGCGGTACAGTTGCCGTACCAGGCGGTGAGACAGCATGGCAGAATGCTCTCAATTGTGCATCTGTAAAGGTTTGTGAGGGTCTTAGGGGCTGTTGCTCTTTCTTCACCACACTGTGTGCGGGTGGACCATTTCAGATTGTCAGTGATGTGTATGCCTAGGAACTTGAAGCTTTCCACCTTCTCCACTGTGGTCCTGTCGATGTGGATAGGGGCGTGCTCCCTCTGCTGTTTCCTGAAGTCCACAATCAGCTCCTTCGTTTCGTTGAGGGAGTTATTTTCCTGGCACCACTCTGCCAGGGCCCTCACCTCCTCCCTCTAGGCGGTCTCGTCATTGTTGGTAATCAGGCCTACCACTGTTGAGTCATCTGGAAACTTGATGATTGAGTTGGAGGCGTGCGTGGCCACGAAGTAATGGGGGAACAGGGAGTACAGGAGGAGGCTGAGCACGAACCCTTATGGGACCCCTGTGTTGAGGATCAGCAAAGTGGAGTTGTTGTTACCTACCTTCACCATCTGGTGGCGGCCCATCAGGAAGTCCAGGACCAAGTTGCACAGGGTGGGGTTCTGACCCAGGGCCTCAAACTTAATGATGAGCTTGGAGGGTACTATGGTGTTAAATGCTGAGCTGTAGTCAATAAACAGCATTCTTACATAGGTATTCCTCTTGTCCAGATGAGATAGGAAAGTGTGCAGTGCGATGGCGATTGCATCGTCTGTGGATCTATTGGGGCAGTATGCAAATTGAAGTGGGCCTAGGGTGCCAGGTAATGTAGAGGTGATATGATCCTTAACTACCCTCTCAAAGCACTTTTTGATGGCAGGAGTGCTACGGGCCGATAGCCATTTAGTTCAGTTACCTTTGCTTTCTTGGGTAGAGGAACAATGGTAGACATCTTGAAGCAAGTGGGGACAGCAGACTGGGATAGGGAGAGATTGATTATGTCTGTAAACACTCCAGCCAGTTGGTCTGCGCTCTGAGGACGTGGCTAGGGATGGCGTCTGGGCCAGCAGCTTAAATGTCTTCCTCGCATCAGCCACGGAGAACGAGAGCCCACAGTCCTTGGGAGCGGGGCCGCGTCAGTGGCACTGTGTTATCCTTAAATCGGGCAAAGAAGGTGTTTAGCTTGTCCGGAAGTAAGACGTCGGTGTCCACGACGTGGCTGGTTTTCCCTTTGTAATCCGTGATTGTCTGTAGATCCTGCAACATACATGAAGACACATAGGGGAAGACACAAAGGGGAGAAGCTGCTACCTGCTGCAGTTCATACAGTACATCACCAGTCCAAAAATAATAGAATGACATGAAGTTAAAGCATGTCAATCAGCTTTAATTCACCAAATAAATTAGCATGTACAGGAATTTGACTACGTGAAATGGTGCTACCACAAACACAATACACATAGATGCAAATCCACATACAGTATGTACACTATGAGCACAATAAGCTACATTATAAAATGACGCATGTGTAAAGGCTGTCACGCTGCTTGCTTAGCGAGTGCCACTTCCTCTAAAGTCAGCCCACACCTGGCGGAATCTCAGGACCTTTGCCTCACAAACACACATCTCTCAAGCGTCTTAGCCAATCGCACCACCTCAAAAGCTAGCTAATAACAGGAGGAATGGGCCCAAAAATGATCCTTTTTTTGGTTGCACTTCCTGCAGCCAGTATTGCTTCAAACACGCATCACTCGTTCGCTTACAGCCAGTAGTCATCCAAAGCCCATCGGATCTACACGTATCACATAGGTCACCTATTTTGGATTCAAAACGGCGAATTTCGCCAAAAGGTGACTAGTGTCATCCCTGTAATAAGGAGACACAAACGGGACAATTAAGGCTGAGGATTAAGTTTCCCACATCCCCATGTGCTACACATGTACGGGATGTGAGGAGAGTGCAAAGAGCAATGTGCAGTTCTGGGATAATAGTCCAAGGTGCATAGTCTGTGGATAAGAGGTAAATCGTGAACCAGGTGGATGGTTGGTGAGGGCCACGGCACAGGGGATGAAACTGTTCAGGTGGCTTTGAGTCAACACTATACATGTCAGCTAGTACAGTGAGTGAAATCACTGCAACACTTAACAAAGAGCTGCAGCAGGTTTCAGAGTGGGTGGCAAGGAATAACTTAGTCCTAAATATTTCTAAAACTAAAAGCATTGTATTTGGGACAAATCATTCACTAAACCTCAACTAAATCTTGGAAATAATGTGGAAATTGAGCTAGTTGACGTGACTAAACTGCTTGAATTAACCCCAGATTATGAACTGTCATGGTAAAAACATTGATACAACAGTAGCTAAGACGGGGAGAAGTATGTTCATAATAAAGTGCTACTCTACCTTCTTAACAACACTATCAACAAGGCAGGTCCTACAGGCCCTACTTTTGTCGCACCTGAACTACTGTTCACTCGTGTGGTCAGGTTCCACAAAAAGGGATTTAAGAAAATTGCAATTGGCTCAGAACAGCTGGCAGCACAGCTGGCCCTTGGAAGTACAGAGAACTAATATTAATAATATGCATGTCAATCTCTCCTGGCTCAAAGTGGAGGAGAGATTGACTTTGTCACTATTTGTATTTATGAGAGGTATTGACATGTTGAATGCACCGAGCTGTCAGTTTGAACTAATGGCTCACAGAGGACAGCCATGTATATCCCACAAGAGGTCTCTTCACAGTCCCCAAGTCCAGAACAGAGTATGGGAGGAGCACATTACGACATAGAGCCATGACTACATAGAACTCTATTCCACATCTAGTAACTAATGCAAGCAGTAAAATTAGATTTTTTTTAAACTGATAAAAACACACTTTATGGAACAGCAGGGACTGTGAAGCAACACACACATACATACACACACACGATAACATACACATTATACACACACATTCACATGGATTTTGTTCTGTAGATATGTGGTCAAAACCTGCTGTTCTGCCCCTGAACAAGGCAGTTAACCCACTGTTCCCCGGTAGGCCGACATTGTAAACTGACTGGCCTAGTTAAACGAAAGGTTAAATATAAAATATATATAAAATGTGGTAGTGGTGGAGTAGGGGCCTGAAGGCACAACAGTGTGTTGTGAAATCTGTAAATATATCATAATGGTTTTTAAAAAATGTATAAACTGTCTTACTTTTGCTGGGCCCCGGGAAGAGTTGCTGCGTTGGTAGCAGCTAATGGGGATCCATAATAAATACAAATACTCTGAAACTGTGGAATTGTCCTGTACAGTACTGAACAGCCCGCTGTCATTTCATGCCCAACCCACCTCGTGGAGAGCTATTGTTTAGCAATGACTATCACACACATTCAGTATAGAACAATCTTTCTAACCAATTGACAGCAGCTGGTCATCATCCTCTCTACGTGACAAATGTCCTATGCACAATGCCTTCATACAGCATCAAAGGAATTTGAGGAACTTTCAGTACCAATGATTAAGTTAAAATGGGTGATTGGTGGATGTCGTGGTTCCCTGCAGGTAGTCTCCAGAGTGCTGTGCATACAGGAGAGCCAAGGTAACCTACTTGGAACAGAATGGGCTCCTGTACCTCCGGTCTCTTGTCAGCTGAGCTGAGAACAACTTTCACCACTACATGTTGGTGACAGTGGACCTACATGGAAAGAGGGATGGAGAGAAAGAAAGAGTTTAAGGTCAATCTCATTTATTGTAACTGCACAAAAAAAGTGACATTTACAAATCTTTATTTCAATCAGATTGTATATCTCAAATTATGCAGTTAGCCATTGTTGTAAACTGCTATTATTTGATTAAGAGCCTGACCTCTTTTGGCTACCCATCCTCAATCACTGACCTCTTCCCCTGTCGGTTCTCACCCTGCCTCTCACCCCGTCATGCTGGTCTTCCAAGTCCTCCTTTACTAAACCCATATTCAACTTAGGTACAGTGCTCTTAGTTAAACCAGAGACGGTATATTAAACTAAACCACATGGTTAAACGTTAGCGAGCTAGTTAGCTAACGTTACCTGCTTTAATAACAGAAGACCAAATAACCACTTACTTCAATTTCAATATTGAAATCATAGTTGATTAGCTAGTACCTCTACTGAAAAACTATTGAACCTGACTCTTTATTCTTGTCAGCCATCGTTCATCTTTCACTGTGCCCCTTTGACCTCTATGGTTAAAAATCTGGTTAGAGAACAGTCAATCCGTGATTGGTCCAACAATCTGACCAAGTGGATTTCAGCAGACTGCAACAGCACAGGCTGTGTTCATTTGGTGGGTATAATTTGTGGAACGTTCCAATAGGAATCTGTTCCAAAAACTTCGTAAAGAACAAGATTTCCAACAAACAACGCATACAAAGTAGCGCGATCAATTAACCTAGCTGCAGAATAGGCATCAACTCACCACGTAGTTTATTCTTAATGTTTGTCCATAGGCTACCAGAGTGAGGACCGACATGTTTCGGAATAAACGTGGTGAAATACCTCATGTAAATAGTCCACTCTCTACTCTTTTTTATCCGCCCGCGATACAACTTTGAATGCGTTGTTTGTTGGATTCCTGTTGGAATGTTCCACAAATTATACCCACCCTGTTCATTGGCTAGAATTTCCACCTGTTATAAAATTATATTAAGCAGTATCGAAAGAAAACTGGACAATTGGTGTGAGGGAGAAAATACATCCGTATAGGAACGCGGCGTATTTCTGAGTCTTGACATGTAGGGATTTCTTCAGGCGAACAAAAAAGATCTGCCCTGTTATTAATTTACTGCATGCAGAAATGTTGTTGTACTCGCAAGCTCTCAAGTTTAATTTGCGCACCACGCTGGCCTGCGTTCGCCAGACCCGTCCCCTCTCGCTCTACATTTGTTCTCTCGCAACTCAAGTGTTGGTTCGCGCAATTATATTGATTTAATCTTTATTTAACTAGGCAAGTCAGTTAAGAACAAATTCTTATTTACTATGACGGCCTACACCTGCCAAACCCGAGACAATTGTGCACTGCACTATGGGACTCCTAATCACGGCCGGTTGTGATACAGCCTGGATTCGAACCATGGTGTCTGTAGTGATGCCTCTAACACTGAGATGCTATATGCTACTGACCGCTGCGCCACTCAGTAGCTCAATGATGTTTCATCTTTCGTGTGAGCACCATCCCACCCCATTCGACTTTTGAATTGCATTTGGCACAATACATGCACCACATGACCAACTACTCTCTCAATCCAAAATCATGGGCATTAATATGGAGTTGGTCCCCCCCCCATTGCTGCATTAACAGCATCCACTCTTCTGGGAAGGCTTTCCACTCGATGCTGGAACATTGCTGCAGGGACTTGCTTCCATTCAGCCACGAGCATAAGTGAGGTTGGGCGATTATGCCTGGCTCGCAGTCGACGTTCCAATTCATCCAAACGGTGTTCAATGAAGTTGAGGTCAGGGCACTGTGCATGCCAGGCAAGTTCTTCCACACTGATCTCGACAAGCCATTTCTATATGGACCTCGCTTTGTGCACAGGAGCGTTGTAATGCTGAAACAGGAAAGGGCCCCAAACTGTTGCCACAAAGTTGGAAGCACAGAATTGTCTAGAATGGCCTTAAGATTTCCATTCACTTGAACTAAGGAGCCTAGCCTGAAACATGACAGCCCCAAACCATTATTCCTCCTCCACCAAACTTTACAGTTGGCACTATGCATTGGGGCAGGGAGCATTCACCTGGCATTCGCCAAACCCAGTCGCCCGTCAGACTGCCAGATGGTGAAGCATGATTCATCACTCCAGAAAACGCTTTTCCACTGCCCCAGAGTCAAATGGCGGTGAGCTTTACACCACTCCAGCCGACGCTTGGCATTCCGCATGGTGATCTTAGGCTTGTGTGCAGCTGCTCGGCCATGGAAACCCATTTCATAAAACTCCCGACAAACAGCTCGTGCTAACGTTACTTCCAGAGGCAGTTTGGAACTCTGTAGTGAATGTTGCAACCGAGGACAGACGATTTTTACGCACTACTGTTTTCATCTCTTGGAAGTTCCTTTCTGTGAGCTTGTGTGGCCTACCACTTCATGGCTGAGCCATGGTTGCTCCTAGATGTTTTCAATTCACAATAACAGCACTTACAGTTGACCCGGGAAAGCTCTAGCAGGGCAGAAATTTTACAAACTGATTTGTTGGAAAGGTAGCATCCTATGACGATGCCAAGTTGAAAGTCACAGAGCTCTTCAGTATGGCCGCGCTACTGCCCATTTTTGTCTATGGAGATTGCATTTCTGTGTGCTTGATTTTATACACTTTTCAGCAACGGATGTGGATGCAAATTAATTACTTAAATCATACAATGTGATTTTCTGGATTTTTGTTTTAGATTCCGTCTCTCACAGTTGAAGTGTACCTATGATAAAAAATTACAGACCTCTACATGCTTTGTAAGTAGGAAACCTCCAAAATCAGCAGTGTTATCAAATACTTGTTCTCCCCACTGTATAGTGTAGTTACCTCAATTACCTTATACCCCTGCACATCGACTCGGTACTCCCTGTATTAGCCATGTTATTTTTACTTGTTATTGTTAATCATTATTCACTGTGTATTTATTCCTCATGTTACTATTTCTATATATCTTTAACTATGCATTGTTGGAAAGTATGCATTTCACTATTAGTCTACGCCTATTGTTTATGAAGCATGTGCCAGATGGGTCCTTGATGCTGATTGGCTGAAACAGCATTTCAGCCGTGTGTATATCGGACAATAATCCACGGCTATTCAAAAATACTTGTTTACTGTTCTATTTACGACAAAGAGCTGTATACAGGCACTCCACTTTTCGCATAAGAATTTACCTGTGGTATATTGGCTATATACCACACCTCCTCGGTCCTTATTGCTTAATTATAATAGTCATTCCAATGGAAGCACATCTCTTGGAAGGTTGATCCCAGGCTCATCACTGTATGTAGATTGTAGACACTTTTTTTCTACAACACATCACTTTCTGTCTTTATTTTTCTCTCATCTGACCCTCTTTTCCTTTTACTCTGTTTCTCTATATCTACCCTTCTTTGTCTCTGTCTCCCCCCCCCTCTCTCTCATACCACAGGGCCACTGGTCCTAGTGAGTAATGGGGTAATTAGACCAATCATGCTGCAGAGACACAAGATGAATTCTGTGTGCTCTCCTCTTTTGTTCTCCGCTAAAACCTAATCAGGTTTCTTTCCTCAACATTACCTGAGAGAGACCCTCTCACCCCTTATCCCCCTCCCTCCTTCCCCACCTCTCCCTTCACCCCTTCTCTCTATACCCTCTTTCATCCTACTGGGGTAGACTTCACCCTTCTCAACCTCGGTTATCCTCCCCTCTTTCAGTAAGATCTCAAACTTTTCCTTGTCCCCGTTTCCTCCCAGTTCGTTCACAACCTGTTTCAATTTTTTGCTCACCTCTTTCCTCTATTGGGAACTGAGATTGCTGGTTGAAGATAGAGAATGTTCCTTCTTTTCTACTGATTTTCAACAGAACATTGTGGCAAGTGGCAGCAACATGCTGATTTGTGACTGCAACTTACCTTTGAATATAAAATTGGCAATACTAAATTAAGGACATGGACCAGACAATTGGAGAAGTTCTTTGGCCACTATATCATTTTTCTTCATATACCATGAGAGTTAGGGTTTGTTGAAAGTTCCCACGAAAGTCACCTCCTTCCTACTTGTAATTGACTTGGGATCCTGGGTGAATAATGGGCTTCCTGTTAAAAGGGGTTGCTATTGGCTAATGAAGCTGAACGTGTTGTTTGCCCTGTCCTCCTCCCCCTACCCATCTCCCTCCTCTCTGCATCTCCTTCCTCTTCCCACTTACTCATACTTCTAATGCAGACACCACATGTGTGCATGTGTTTGTGTACATGCAAAAGGGGGTAGGGGTGCAGATGTGTGTTTGGAGGGGGAATAGGTGTGTTTGCATGCATGTGCGTGTTGTGTGTATTCATGTATTTGAAGAACACATATGTTACCCAGCCTCAGGAGACAGGGGACATGATCACACCACTTGTCATCCTGCCTGACCCTTAACGCTTCGCCACACAGTCAAATCAATTAGGGATCTACATAAACAAATATGCATTATACTGTCCACCTGCCCTTATAGACCTATGAGTTCATTCCTTCTCCTCTAATTCAATCCTATCCAATTGATTGGATTTGTGGTTTTGATGGGAAACGGAGAGGCATTTGCATTTCCATTCCAAAAGTACAGGTAGGGTTGAACACCTCTTTATTTTTAGTGTCAAAGTAGAGGTTATGGCCCTATGTGCTTTGACAAGATCACATACTGTAGCTGTGGGAGAGCGGAGGATCCTGTTTAATGGCTTTGGGTTCGTGCATTCCAGATACAAATCATAATATCACACACACTCATCATCACAAGCACATACACACACACACACAAACAAGTTGGATACAGTGTCAGCCGCAAGTCCAAGCTCTGCAGCAGTCTAGTCTTGTTTTTAACAAAACTGTGACTGGTGCATGTGCAGGTAATGCAAGCTTTTTACTGGTATTTTGTTAGTACGCATTACTGCCATGCTCTAAATCCTTTACACATTACTTTTGTGTTTTTTGTGTGTGTGTGTTCCTTTCGATTTACATGACAACATAATGAATGCACATATTGACTGTAAACTATTATGATTAATGAACAGGGTGGCTTCTAATGATATCCCAGAGGACATAGAGAGGGTGAAGATGGCACCTCTCATGGGTGACATCTTCATCAGAGTTCTGAGGGTTTTCACATACAGCAGTTTGTCAGTCGGGACATCAAAGACGCTATACCTTCAGAATATGTATGACGTAAGGGTCAGTGCAGTCAGTTAAAAAATACATCTGGCAGTGGAGAAGAAGAAGGGAAAGACTGTCATTCGCTTTTCACTGGCTGAAGTCAGTGAAGGCTAACCAGCCAAAGGGGGATAGAGAGAGAAACATGGAGAGCAAGGTGGGGGGAGTTCAGGCTTCCACAACTGATCATAGGTTTTTGAATTACTAAAATGATATATTTTTTAATGGTAAAATGTATGAATCAATCCTGAGACTCTAGAGTAAAGAACTAAGTACAAGACATTGTAAGTAAAGTAATTGCTCTACCCATTGGCAAGCTTGACCAATAACTAAACATTGAAAATAAAGATCATCAAACATCTCTGAATAATATGTTTATAATAGAGAAAAGAAATAAAGAACAATAACATGCTTAAAGACTTCATCTCCCATGGTGCCATACAATAACACGTTGCGTAGCCACGCTTCGCCGGAGTTGGCGGGTACGAGGGAGGCACTGGATGGCTATTGTCTGTAGCTTTACGCAAAAACGAGAAGTGTCCTTTTAAAATATATTACAAGCTGATCTTTACATAAGATAAGCACGACATCTATATATATTTTTTAGATAAACCATTGGTGTAATACTGGTTTTCATTTGATAAAATTAACTCAATTTCCGACAATTCATTCATTAGAGTCAAATCTCTGTGAAGGTAAGTGGCTAGTTACTTCACCATCGCCTTTGCTCTTTAGCGGTCCCCCCAGCGTTAACCTTGTATTATGCACAGTGGGTGATAAACATATCTCCATAGGCCAATATATTGACACGGCAATGTGCATATTGCTACATTGTTGCATGCGAATTCTGTTTTGAGTGTTCAATGGTATTGTTTTCGCGCGAGTTCGTGTAGATTGCTCTCGTGCTATGATTCAGGTCAACATGGACGACTCGTCATTCCATCTCGACAGCTCTGGGGGGGGAAAGAACCCCCTTAGCACCATCATGTGAAACGGGATCTGCTGATGGCATAGTGAACGGGTTGGTTAATACATTGCAATTGTGTGTATGTAGCCTTCTACATTTCCCCTGTATTCGACCATTTTACTTGGTTGCACTGCGCGATTGCCCGTTATTATTGAAGTAGGAAAACGATTTAGGTTGCTACATTTCATTACCCCCTTTCGGGCAGGAATGTGGCTCGTCGAATTGGTTACTCCTAAAAGAGAGGAAACGTGCTGTAGCAAAGAAAGGACTGCTTATTAGACATATATTTGCATCGATTTACAAGTGGCTAAATTCACATCATTGATTGACATAGCCCGTTAATACGAACAGTATAGCCACCAGCGAACTGCAGCGTTCACCTAAAATCAATGCTACCCCAATAGGGCAATGGAATCAGAAATCATCACCTTCTTGAAATGACTTACATTTTGAAACGAACTGTTGAATTGCACGTTAAAGCTGGCACTCAAATGCGTTGTTTAGCCTACACAACATTTTGATGATACTGAAAAACGTTGTCTTATTGAATTATGCTTTGAATACATTTGTTTTTGTATGATAGTGATGCTTTACCCCCTGCTTACCCCAATGTTGAGTTAGGAAGGGGTGGGGGTAAGTGTTTTCTTGGTGTTGTGTGTTCCATAGGGTAAGAATCAGGGTGTCTATGTGCCCCCCTCTTCTCCTCCAGACATTCCCTTGTTCTCACCATGTTTGTTTTCTACCAGTGGTTTGTAGTGATTGTGTGCCTAAGTTGATTTGAAGCTTGACCCCTTCATGCTGAATCTCATGTAATTTGATGTGCTTGACTGTGTGATTGCTGGTCTGATTGATATGATTGTGCTTCTGACATTTTAAACTTTCCAAACATATTAGTAGGTGTGCGTTGGTCTGCACCACATCAAGGCTACAGCCCAATGGAATGTTCAAGAACTCGTATAGTCCCTACCCCCTGCCGAGATCATGTATTCAAGATGGGTACCAACCCCTGGGGCTCTCCTCTGGGAATCATGCCAACAGTGTACCATCCCATAGACTCTCTAGTCATAAATATTTCTGGAAGTAGTGATGACAAACCTAAGAGGGCTTCTAGTCAAATATTTGCTTTTCTGTGTATTTGTTTGCATCAGTTGCAGACTTGCAGTACAATGCATGCCAGCTTTTTTTAATAGAAACATAATATATCGTAGCTCCATGCGTTTTAGTCCTGACCATGTAGTAGGAACTATATTCAAAGATGATTTTAGAACTAACCCAAGATGGACCACAGCCTGTTTCCAAGAGGCGCATATGGCTTTTTCTGTTTGTAACAGAATGGAGGTTTGTTCACAGAACTGTATTGAGATCAAATGTTTTATAGATGAGAAAATAAGCAGAATGTCGGCCAAAATCCATCTCGCTCCATCTTCTCCCACTGCCAACCACTGGTCTTCCTCTGGTCACCATATTTGGTGGTGAGCGGAAATGCCAAACTGGATGCTTCACATGTACACAGCCGATAGAACAATGAGACAGATGTTCCATCTGTGCTGTCGTGGTATGCATACATTACACGTTAGTAATTTATTTGACTGTGAGAGATGATACCATGTGGTTATCTTACCGTTGTCATTCTCTCCTGCCTTCTGTGATATCTCCCTGATGCCTCTGATCCATGACCCCCCCCCCCCACCCCCGGTTCTCCCATCACCCATGCCTAAGTAACACCCCTCCCCTCTCACCCTGTTTAGCTCTGTTGACAAGGAACCCGCTGGTTCCACTGCCTTCTCCCAGCCTGAAAATGAGTGAGCCTACCACTACAGAACCCCCTAGCGATGTGACCCCCATTGTTACTACTGGTGTTACCACTGAAGGTGTAGATCAACCTTCTACTAATGCAAACGGTAATCCATTGTTTCTGTCTTGTGAATGCAATGGGGGTGGGTGGTGGACTGGCCAGCTTCGGCAGAACCTAAACGGCCGCAAGCGGAAATTCGTTTTTTTGGGGGGGGGGGTTAAAAGACAATGCCGTAGCTTTACCCATGATGTTGCACAAGGATTTAAGTCAGTCGCTTTAATCAAAGTATGATATATTTGGGCTTGAAGTGATAACTTCAGATATTTTCCGTGTCAATGTGTTTCCCCTATGTGATGACATGCTAATACTTTTCAGCCTCAAGTTTTTCCACTCCACATGGAAATCACCTCTGGAAGATCTCAATTGCATAATCCTCGCGTCCTCTCTCGTCTCCTTCTCAAAACGATTGGAGGATAAGGTCAGAGGGGAAGGACCTCTGGCTTTCTCAGCCAATGGTTTTTGAGAAGATGAGGATGTGAGGGTTCTGCAATTGAGATCATTCCCTCTACGTTCCTTCTCACCTCCAATTCGTGAATATGTAATGTTGCTTGCATCATTTTTCAGAGGTGGAACCTAAGCAAGCTTTTCTGCTCTGGAAGAGGATTTACCTCCAAATATTTTTTTATGGGGCCTCCAAAGGATTCTCTCTTACTTGGCTGCCCATCTTGACAAGATTAGGGGGATATGTACTAGGCTTGGGCGGTATCGAGATTGTCATACCTTCATACAGACCTTGTGCCATACCGGGAGATAATACTGGCACTGAACACGAGGGGTCGTGTTTTCAAACACCACTGATACTCGGTAATCTGAAGGTTAGCAATGTAAAAAGTACATCTAAAATTCCATAGAGAATGCTAACTAAATGCTAACAAGCCAATTGCAAACATTTTGTAACTCAAAAATTAGTTTGTAACTCAAAAATCAGTTTGCTGCACGCGAATAACAAATATTAGCCAGCAGGGCTCTTGATCCCGGAGGGGGTTCTCTGCTGTTACCAAACAAATGCTTGATTTTGGAAGAAGCTAACCACTTAGCAAGATAGCTAACTAGCTTCTAAATTAGCAAACTAAATGCACAACTGCAAAGCATTTAGCACATTTAGACAGTTAACTTAATAGTAATAAGATATCTAGCTGGCAAACATTTAACTGTGAATTCCATGCTGTAATTAGATTACCTGGCGCATGCTCCACAACAGTGAGTGACTCAAGGCTCCGTTCTCTTGTCTTTGTGTGCTTGTAAACAAATCACCTGACTGTGGACTAACGTAAGCTTCATAATAATGTGACAGCTGAAATCTAACATATTACAGGCATTTACTTAAGTAGCTATAAATATTCAAATTTATTAAAACATTTCAAATAAATAGTTTAAACAGTATTGGAAAAACCATCCCATGGCTTTTTTCTAAATACCCCGGAATACGGTATAGTGCCCAAGCCTAATATAATGCACTGTGTCCACCCTCTAAACACACACACACACACACACACACACACACACGCATTCATCAACTATGCACTCATGTGACTGTTTGCTTTGATAGTCATCCTTAACACCATCTTGTCCATCCTCTTTCAGATATTTATATTATTATATTTTATTTATATTATATCCAAGAATCTTATAGGTCGTGACCTTGACTTTTTCAAGGGTGCAGACCCTCCCTTTGATGTTATGGTCCACGCTAGAGGTGAACCATAGTTTCAAAAAAAATTGGTAGCACTTTTTTTTGTTGGCTAGTCGAACTGTAGATGCTCTACAGACTATCAGTAACATTTCAACTAATTATCTGCCAAACCTTTATCATAACTCTAAACGTAGCCCTAACCTTTACCCTAACCCTTATGCTCAACCTTAACCTCACCAAGCAGTTGCATATCAACAGATAGTTTGTTGATAGATCGTCTGTCGATGCTCTACAGATAATATCCAAATAAAGTGTGACCGAAACCTTTCATTGGCTGTGTGTGGCACCTCTTATCCTTTGCCCAACCTGTATTTCTATTTGGGCTTCAAATCAGCAATGATAGTGCATCCTTCTCCATGACAATGTATGTACACTACCGTTCAAAAGTATGGGGTCACTTAGAAATGTCCTTGTTTTTGAAAGAAAAGCAAAACATTTTGTCCATTTTAAAATAACATCAAATTGATCAGAAATACATTGTAGACATGGTTAATGTTGTAAATGACTATTGTAGCTGGAAACAGCTTTTTTTAATTTAATGGAATATCTACATAGGTGTACAGAGGCCCATTATCAGCAACCATCACGCCAGAAACGAATAATTTTATTCTGAAACTCGTCAGTCTAGGCTATTCCGTGCGAGAAATTTCCAAGACATGGAAGATCTCGTACAATGTTGTTTACGACTCCCTTCACAGAACAGCACAAACTCTAACCAGAATAGAAAGAGGAGTGGGAGGCCCCGGTGCACAACTGAGCTAGAGGATAAGTACATTAGTGTCTAGTTTGAAAAAACAAACAATTCACAAGTCCTCAACTGGCAGCTTCATTAAATAGTACCCTCAAAACACCAGTCTCAATGTCAACAGTGAAGAGGTGACTCCAGGATGCTGGCCTTCTAGGCATAGTTGCAAAGAAAAAGCCATATCTCAGACTTGCCAATAAAAATAAAAGTTTAAGATGGGCAAAAGAACACACACTCGACAGAGGAAGATTGGAAAAATGTGTTGTGGAGAGAAATCTAAGTTTGAGGTGTTCGGATCACAAAGAAGAACATTTGTGAGACGTGGAAAAAATGAAAAGGGGCTGGAGAACTGCTTGATGCTATCTGTCAAGCATGTTGGAGTAAATGTGATGGTCTGGGGGTGCTTTGGTGGTTGTAAAGTGGGAGAATTGTTCAGGGTTAAAGGGATCTTGAAGAAGGAAGGCTATCACTGCATTTTGCCATTCCATACCCTGTGGACGGCGCTTAATTGGAGCCAATTTCCTCCTACAACTGGACAATGACCCAAAGCACAGCTCCAAACTATGCAAAAACTATTTAGAGAAGATGCAGTCAGCTGGTATTCTGTCTATAATGGAGTGGCCAGCATAGTCACCGGATCTCAACCCTGTTGAGCTGTTGTGGGAGCAGCTTGACCGCATGGTACGTAAGAAATGCCCATCAAGCCGATCCAACTTGTGGAAGGTGCTTCAGGAAGCATGGGGTGAAATCTCTTCAGAATACCTCAACTAATTGACAACTAGAATGCCAAAGGTCTGCAAGGCTGTAATTGCTGCAAATGGAGGATTCTTTGACGAAAGCCAAGTTTGAAGGACACTGTTTCAATTAAAAATCATTATTTATTACCTTGTCAACGTCTTGACTATATTTCCTATTCATTTTGCAACTCATTTCATCTATGTTTTCATGGAAAATAAGAACATCTCTAAGTGACCTCAAACTTTTGAATGGTATTATATGTCCTTGAAATGTTAAGTCCTTGTGTCCAGTCCCCATACCGAACACCTTAAAACTACCCCTGGAGCATACCAAGCTCATCTAACTCCCTCTAAAAACAAATCCATGAGGATCTCTCTTTGAATACAGAAACCCATTGCCATGGTTTGGTTATATTTACAGACTTACAAAAACCCAATTTGAAGGTGGATCAACCAGATGCTAGTTATTCAGAGTCAGAGATCTTGAGGCACACTGAAGCCTACATCAGAGAGCCCTTCTCAACATAGTCCTCTACAATTCCATGAACTGTAATGAAAAAAGTGTTGGCAAACAGGGTTGATGATAAAAAGGTACAAAGGTTGCCATTCTGCCACTGCTGCTTAATTGCGAAAAAGACCACAATTTTGTATTTTGATTGGCAAATCAAGTCCAACAGACTAGATTTGGACTTGAATCCAACGTTTTGTCACGAATCGCTTCTGTGTAATCTGACCATAGTGAAGTGTGCCCATAGTCATTGGGGCTTTATAGCTGTGAACAAAGTCTTTGTGGAGTCTAACCAAACTGTTCTGCACTCCTTCCCTTCACCAGAGCCCCCCAAGGAAGAGGTCAAGTTGGCAGCAACAGCAGGGAAGAAACAGACCAAGAAGAAGGTGGAGGAGGTGGTAGAGGAAGAGGAGGAGGAATATGTGGTGGAGAAGGTGCTGGACCGACGGGTGGTAAAGGGACGCGTGGAGTTTCTGCTCAAATGGAAAGGCTTCTCAGAGTGAGTTGAGACTTGATGCTTGTAATGCTGTAGTCACAGAAATGAAATGATCATACATTACATACAATCCTGTATACATTTTTTATTATAATTTTGCATCTCCTTATTGGTACCTATGGGGTAGTGGCGCTTGGGGAAGCTTGGGGGCCTTGTTGCCATGCAACAGCAGTTGTAAAAAAAAACTGGGCCCTCCGGATCTGCAACAGGTCGGACGTATTGGACGCCATTTTCCTCGCAGAGCATGTTGTGCAAGGTCTACAATGGTCTCCAATGTCTTTGGCTTGTGACAAGTGGTGGTGTGGAACACTTGCCAGTGGTTGGCAAGTACAGTGCATTTGGAAAGTATTCAGATCCTTTGACTGTTTCCACATTTTGTGACGTTTCAGCCTTACTCTAAAATGGATATAAAAAAAATGGCCCACATCAATCTGCACATAATACCTCATTATGACAAATAGCTTTTTTATTTTGCACATTTGATTAAATTTACATA
The DNA here is from genome assembly GCF_036934945.1 of Oncorhynchus masou masou. Taxonomy (NCBI): domain Eukaryota; kingdom Metazoa; phylum Chordata; class Actinopteri; order Salmoniformes; family Salmonidae; genus Oncorhynchus; species Oncorhynchus masou. The sequence continues at coordinate 3,114,613 of NC_088225.1, read as the reverse complement.
AGTATTCAAACGCTTCACTCTGTACTTTGTTGAAGCGCCTTTGGCTGCGATTACAGCCTCGAGTCTTCTTGGGTATGACGCTACAAGCTTGGCACACCTGTATTTGGAGAGTTTCTCCCATTCCTCTCTGCAGATCCTCTCTAGCTCTGTCAGGTTAGATGGGGAGCGTTGCTGCACAGCTATTTCAAACCAAATATTTATTTGTCAAATGCGCCGAATACAACACAGTGAAATGCTTACATACAAGCCCTTAATAACCAACAATGCAGTTTTAAGAAAAATAAGTGTTTAGTAAAAAATAACATAATTAAAGAGCAGCGGTAAAATAACAGTAGTGAGGCTATATATAGGGGGTACCGGTTAGTCGAGGTAATTAAGGTAATATGTACATGTAGGTAGAGTTAAAATGACTATGAATAGATAATTAACAGAATAGCAGCAGTGTAAAAGATGAGGGGGTGGCAATGCAAATAGTCTGGGTAGCCATTTGATTAGCTGTTCAGGAGTCTTATGGTTTGAGGGTAGAAGCTTTTAAGCCTTTTGGACCTAGACTTGGTTCTCCGGTACCGCTTGCTGTGTGGTAGCAGAGAGAAGTCTATGACTAGGGTGGCTGGAGTCTTTGACAATTTTTAGGGTCTTCCTCTGACACCGCCTGGTATAGAGGTTCTGGATCGCAGGAATATTGGCCCCACTTGTATATTGGGCCGTTTGCATTACCCTCTGTAGTGCCTTGCGGTCGAGGCTGAGCAGTTCTCATACCAGTCAGGATGTTCTCGATGGTGAAGCTGTATAATTATCCTTTTGAGGATCTTAGGAGCCATGCCAAGTCTCTTCAGTCTCCTGAGGGGGAATTGTCTTTGTTGTGCCCTTTTCACGACTGTCTTGGTGTGTTTGAACCATGATAGTTTGGTGATGTGGACACCAAGGAACTTGAAGCTCTCAACCTGCTCCACTTCAGCCCCGTCGATGATAATGGGGACATTCTCGGTCCTCCTTTTCCAGTAGTACACAATCATCTCCTTTGTCTTGATCACATTGAGGGAGAGGATGTTGTCCTGGCACCACATGGCCAGGTCCCTGACCTCCCTATAGGCTATCTCATTGTTGCCTGTTATGTCATTGGAAAACCTAATGATGGTGTTGGATTCGTGCCTGGCCGTGCAGTCATGAGTGAAGAGGGAGTACAGGAGGGGACTAAGCACGCACCACTGAGGGGGCCCTGTGTTGAGGATCAGCGTGGCGGATGTGTTGTTACCTACCCTTACCACCTGGAGGCAGCCTGTCAGGAAGTTCAGGATCCATGTCAGAGAGAGGTGTTTAGTCCCAGGGTCCTTAGCTTTGTGATGAGCTTTGAGGGCACTATGGTGTTGAATGCATTTTATCCAGGTGCATAAGGGCAGTATGGAGAGCAATAGAGATTGCATCATCTGTGTATCTGTTGTGGTGGTATGCAAATTGGGGTGGGTCTAGGGTTTCTGGGATAATGGTGTTGTGAGCCATGACCAGCCTTTCAAGCACACCGTGGCTACAGACGTGAGTGCTACGGGTCGGTAGTAATATAGGCAGGTTCCCTTAGTGTTATTGGGCACAGGGACTATGGTGGTCTGCTTGAAACATGTTGATCTTACAGACTTGGTCAGGGACTGGTTGAAAATGTCAGTGGAGACACTTGCAAGTTGGTCAGTGCATGCTCGGCGTACACATATCCGTAACCCGTCTGGCCCTGCGGCCTTGTGAATGTTGACCTGTTTAACCTCTAGCGTCGAGCAATCCCATATCCGGGAGCGTAATCATAGCCTCAAGCTCATTAGCATAACGCAACATTAACTATTCATGAAAATCGCAAATGAAATGAAAGAAATATATTCACTCACAAGCTTAGCCTTTTGTTAACAACACTGTCATCTCAGATTTTCAAAATATGCTTTTCAACCATCGCTACACAAGCATTTGTGTAAGAGGCATTGATAGCTAGCATAGCATTAGCCTAGCATTCAGCAGGCAACATTTTCACAAAAACAAGAAAAGCATTCAAATAAAATAATTTACCTTTGAAGAACATTGGATGTTTTCAATGAGGAGACTCTCAGTTAGATAGCAAATGTTCAGTTTTTCCTAAAAGATTATTTGTGTAGGAGAAAACGCTCCGTTTTGTTCATCACGTTTGGCTAAGAAGAAAAACAGAAAATTCAGTCATGACAACGCCAAACCTTTTTCCAAATTAACTCCATAATATCAACAGAAACATGGCAAACGTTGTTTAGAATCAATCCTCAAGGTGTTTTTCACATATCTATTCGATGATAAATCATTCGTGGCAGTTGGGTTTCTCCTCTGTAGCAAACGGAAAAGTCCTGGAGCTGGAGATTACGCAATATTTGCGACGGAGGACACCAAGCAACCACCTGGTAAATGTAGTGTATTATGGTCAATCTTCCAATGATATGCCTACAAATACGTCACAATACTGCAGACACCTTGGGGAAACGACGGAAAGTGTAGGCTCATTCGTGACACATTCACAGCCATATAAGGAGTCATTGAAACACAGCTCCTTCAAAAATCTGGGGCACTTCCTGTTTGAAATTTAATCTTGGTTTCGCCTGTAGCATCAGTTCTGTGGCACCCACAGACAATATCTTTGCAGTTTTGGAAACGTCAGTGTTTTCTTTCCAAAGCTGTATGCATAGTCGAGCATCTTTTTGTGACAAAATATTGCGCTTAAAACGGGAACGTTTTTTTATCCAATAATGAAATACCGCCCCCAGAGTTTCAAGAGGTTAATGGCATAGGAAGAATCCCGGGAAACATATTCCAGTCTGTGCAAGCAAAACAGTCCTGTAGCTTAGCATCTGCTTGATCTGACCCGTTTTTTAAATTTACTGAGTGACTGGAGCTACCTGCTTTCGTTTTTGAAAGCAGGAATCGGGAGGGTAGAATTGTGGTCAGATTTGACAAAAGGAGGGCGAGTGAGAGCTTTATATGTGTCTGTGTTTGGAGTAAAGGTGGTCTAGATGTGTTTCCCTCTGGTTGCACATTTAACATGCTGGTAGAAATTAGGTAAACCGGATTTAAGTTTCCCTGCGTTAAAGTCCCCGGCCAATAGGAGCGCCGCCTTCTGGGTGAGCATTTTCCTGTTTGCTTATGGCCTTATACAGCTCATTGTGTGGTCTTAGTCACAACATTGGTTTGTGGTGGTGAATAGACAACTATGAAGAATATAGATAGTGTGGTCTACAGCTTTTCATGAGATACTCTACCTCAGGCGAGCAAAACCTCGGGACTTCCTTACTATTAGATTTCGTGCACCAGCTGTTGTTTAAAATATACATAGACTGCCACCCCTTGCCTTACCAGAGGAGGCTGTTCTATCTTGCTGATGCAGCGTAAAACCCGCCCGCTGTATGTTATTTATGTCGTTGTTCAGCCACGACTCAGTGAAACTTAGGACATTGCAGTTTTTAATGTCTCCTGCGTAGGGTATACGTGATCGTAGTTCATCTATTTTATTATCCAATTACTGAACGTTGGCTAATAGGACTGATGGTAAAGGCAGATTACCCACTCACTGTCGGATCCTTACAAGGCACCCCCCGACCTACGTCACTAATATCTCCGTCTCTCCTGCGAATGATTAGAATGAGGGCCTTGTCGGGTGTGTGAAGTAGGTCCTTTGTGTCGACTCGTTAAAGAGAAAATATTCTTCCAGTACGAGGTGAGTAATCGCTGTCCTGATATCCAGAAGCTCTTTCTGGTCATAAGAGAGAGTTGCAGAAACATTTCGTACAAAATCAGTTACAAATAATGTGAGAACACACAATAGCACCATTCCTTATGAAAGAGCCATCTCCTCATGCACCATTTTCAGGTCTCAAGAGATGTTCAGTTGAGTTCAAGTCCAAGTTCTTGCTGGGCCACTCAAGGAAATTCAGAGACTTGCCCCGAAGCTATGCGTGCGTTATCTTGGCTGTGTGCCAAGAAAATCCAGCACGGTGAGTTATGTGGCTCTAGAAGGTTCTCAAGCCGAGAAACAGCCTCCTCCATTTGCAATAACTTAACTTCAATTCATTTTTAACGTTGTGAAAGTGACAACATTTAGAAAAGTCCCAGAATCACAAGACTAGGCGCATTGAAACTGCCTCGGCCCATGGAGACGGACCCTAAAGTTTCTGTCCGATAGTTCTCATGGACCCCATAGCAATGCTCGTAAAAAAGTGCATTTTCAGAACTAATTAAGGTCGCTGCTCGGGCTCCGAATGACCTATTGAACCAAAACCCGGGATTCTGGGTCGCCTCAGCTAGGCCTAAACATAATGTCAGAACTGCACCTGCAGCTTGAATGTAACTGTTTTTGAAGTTTAAAAATATATATATATTTTAACAGGAGGCGCTGCGAATTGTGGGCCGACTCTGAAATATGTGATAGTTGGCTTTTAAAAGAGTTGGACAAAGTGAGTTTGTTGTCAGTATGATATCTTATTGACTGATGGCAGTATAATATATTGGTATTGTACATTTTATATTGCAAATGGACAGTGTACATTTCCATGTATATTTTTTACCGGGTAGGCCAGTTGAGAACAAGTTCTCATTTACAACTGCAAACCGGCCAATATAAAGCAAAGCAGTGCGACAAAAAAACTACAGAGTTACACAAGCAAACGTACAGTCATTAACACAATAGAAAAATCTATGTACAGTGTGTTGAAATGTAGAAGATTAGGAAGGTAAGGCAAATAGGCCATAGAGGTGAAATAATTACAATTTAGCATTAACACTGGAGTGATTATATGTGCAGATGATGATGTGCAAGCAGAGATACTGGGGTGCAAAAGAGCAAGAAGATAAATAACATTATGGGGATGAGGTAGTTGGGTGTGCTATTTACAGATTGGCTGTGTACCGGTACAGTGATCGCTGTACAGTAAGCTGCTCTGACAGCTGATGCTTAAAGTTAGAGGGAGATATTTTTGCAATTTGTTCCAGTCATTGGCAGCAGATAACTGGAAGGAAAGGCGGCAAAAGCAAGTGTTGGCTTTGGATGACCAGTGAAATATACCTGCTGGAGCGTGTGTTACGGGTGGGTGTTGCTATGGTGACCCATGAACTGAGATAAGGTGAGGCTTTACCTAGCAGAGACTTATAGGTGACCTGGAGCCTGGAGTGGGTTTGGCAACAAATATGTAGTGAGGGCCAGCCAACGAGAGCATACAGGTCTCAGTGGTGTGTAGTATGTATATGCATTTAGCTTTACTAGCATTTAAAAACAGTTGGAGGCCACTGAAGGAGTGTTGTATGGCATTGAAGCTCGTTTGGAGGTTTGTTAGCACAGTGTCCAAAGAATACAGAATGGTGTCGTCTGCGTAGAGGTGGCTCAGAGAATCACCAGCAGCAAGAGCGACATCATTGATCTATACAGAGAAAAAAATTGGCCTGAGAATTGAACCCTGTGCCACCCCCATAGAGACTGCCAGAGGTCTGGACAACAGGCCCTCCGATTTGACACACTGAACTCTATCTGAGAAGTAGTTGGTGAACCAGGCGAGGCAGTCATTTGAGAAGCCAAGGCTATTGAGTTTGTCGATAAGAATGCAGTGATTGACAGAGTCGAATGCCTTGGCCAGGTCGATGAAGACGGCTGTACAGTACTGTCTTTTATTTATGGTGGTTATGATATCGTTTAGGACCTTGAGCGTGTCTGAGGTGCACCCATGACCAGCTCGGAAGCCAGATTGCATAGTAGAGAAGGTACAGTGGGATTTGAAATGGTTGGTGATCTGTTTTGTTAACTTGGCTTTCGAAGATTTTACAAAGGCAGAGCAGGATGGATAAAGGTCTATAACAGTTTGCGTCTAGTGTCTCGCCCTTTGAAGAGGGGATGACCGCGGCAGATTTCCAATCTATGGGGAGCTCAGACAATACGAAAGAGGTTGAATAGGCTAGTAATAGGGGTTGCAACAATTTCGGCACATTATTTTAGAAAGAGAGGACCAGATTGTCTAGCCCAGCTGATTTGTATGGATCCAGATTTTGCAGCTCTTTCAGAACATCAGCTATCTGGATTTAGGTGGAGGAGGGGGGGATGCTTGGACAAGTTGCTGCAGGGGGGTTTAGAGCTGTTGCCCGGGATATGGGTAGCCAGGCTGAATGCATGGCCAGCCCCAGAAAAATGCTTATTGAAATGATCGATTATCGTAGATTTATCGGTGGTGACAGTGTCTCCTATCCTCAGTGCAGTGGGCAGCTGGGAGGAGGTGCTCTTATTCTCCATGGACTTCAGTGTTCCAAAACTTTCTGGAATTAGTGCAACAAGGATGCAAATTGCTGTTTGAAAAGGCTAGCCTTAGCGTTCCTAACTGACTGTGTATATTGGTTCCTGACTTCCCTGAAAAGTTGCATATCGCGGGGGCTATTCGATGCTAATACAGAATGCAACAGGATGATATTGTGCTGGTCAAGTGCTGTCAAGTCGGGTAAACCAAGGGCTATATCTGTTCTTTGTTCTACATGCTTATTTAAGATGGTGAGGAAAGCACTTTTGAAGAGCAACCAGGCATCCTCTACTGACGGGATGAGGTCAATATCCTTCCAGGATACCCAGGCCAGGTCGATTTGGAAATGCCTTCTCACTGAAGTGTTTTAGGGAGTGTTTGACAGTGCTGAGGGTTGGTCGTTTGACTGCAGACCCATTACGGATGCAGGCAATGAGGCAGTGATTGCTGAGATCCTGGTTGAATACGGCAGAGATGTATTTAGAGGGCAAGTTGGGCAGGATGATATCTATGTGGGTGTTCATGGTTACAGATTTAGGGTTGTACCTGGTAGGTTCCTTGATCATTTGTGTGAGATTGAGGGCATCTAGCGTAGGTTGTAGGACGGCCGGGGTGTTAAGCATATCCCAGTTTAGGTCACCTAACGGTACGAACTCTGAAGATAGATGGGGGGCAATCAATTCACATATGCTGTCCAGGGCACAGCTTGGGGCTGAGGGGAGTCTATAACAAGCAGCAACGGTGAGAGACTACTTTCTGGAATGGTGGATTTTTAAAAGTAGAAGCTCAAATTCTTTGGGCACAGACCTGGATAGTATGACAGAACTCTGCAGGCTATCTCTGCAGTAGATTGCAACTCTGCCCCCTTTGGCAGTTCTATCTTGTTGGAAAAAATTGTAGTTAGGGATGGAAATTTCAGGATTTTTTTATGGCCTTCCTAAGCCAGGATTCAGACACAGCTAGGACATCCGGGTTGGTGGAGTGTGCTAAAGCAGTGAATAAAACAAACATAGGGAGGTTGTTAACAGGCATGAAACCAAGGCTTTTGCGATTACAGAAGTCAACAAATGAGAGCGCCTGGGGAATGGGACTGGTGCTGGGGGCTGCAGGGCCTGGGTTAACCTCTACCTCTACGACCAGAGGAGTAGGATAAGGGTACGGCTAAAGCCTATATAAACTGGTTGTTTAGTGCGTTCAGAACAGGGAGTAAAATGAGCAGATTTCTGGGTGCGGAAGAATAGATTTAATGTACAGACAAGGGTATGGTAGGATGTAAGTACAGTGGAGTTAAACCTAGGCACCAGATAAGCCAGATGAGGTCACTACATGTGTGGGGGGGTGGGACAAAACGGCTATCTAAGGCATTGGGCAGGGCTGGGGGCTCTACAGTAAAATAAGACAATAATCACTAACCAAAACAGGAATAGACAAGGCATATTGACATTTGGGCGAGGCATGTGTCACCGAGTGATCATAGGGTTCAATGAGAAGCAATAGGTGATTCAGTTAGTCGCTACTACGCTAGGCGAGCCTGAGACACGGCGATTCAGACAGCTAGCGGGCCGAGGCTAGCAGATGGGCCTTTGGCAATGTCGCAATGGTAGAGCCTGTTGAAACCACCTCGGACGATTACGTCAGCAGACCAGTCGTGATGGGTCAGCGGAGCTCCGTGTCGGCAGTAAAGGGTCCAGGCCAATTGGCAAAAGAGGTATTGTAGCCTATGAATTAGCTGGTGGACCTCTTCGGCAAGCAGGGAGATTTTTATTTTTTAAATTAAAAAACAACTTATTTAACTAGGCAAGTCGGTTAAGAACAAATTCTTATTTTCAATGACTGACATGGGAACAGTGGGTTCACTGCCTTGTTCAGGGGCAGAACGACAGATTTTACCTTGTCAGCCTGGGGATTCGATCTTGCAACCTTTCGGTTACTAGTCCAGCGCTCTAACCACTAGGCTACTTCCCGCCCCATGGGCCTAGCTAGAGGCTAGCTCAAGGCTAACTGATGCTTTCTTCGGGACAGAGACGTTGAAGGTGAAGACCGCTAGCTGTGGCATACTGACCAGTAGCTTGTAGCTAGTAAGCTGGCTAGCCTTTGATGGGGGTTCTGGTTCTAAAGTATAAAAATAGCAGATCCATACTACATTGGGTGAGGCGGGTTGCAGGAGTATACTCAGTCTGTTGATGGAAAGTGAGATTAAAATATATATGAAATAATACAAGGAAACTATATTTACAACGGGACATGATGGGACAAGACAAAACACACTTCCGACTGCTACGCCATCTTAATGAGGGATTTACTGAAGGGTTTACCATCACCAAATGAACAGGCAGAAATCAACACAAACAAGCGATGGAGAGGAACCACTATCACTGCTCGGCCATCCATAATTCAACAAGCCAGTCAATTGGGCATTTCTGCAGCATGTCCAATTCGTGATGGTACAATTGGAAATGTACAAATAAGGGATTTAATAACACCAAATGGACAGCTGAAATCAACACCAAGGAGCGATTGGACAGTGTCCATTACACATGCTATATTGTCAGTGTGAACATGCTCTTCTGCAAGTTGACAGTGTCCATTGCATATTCATAAGGACTTCCTGTTTTGAAATGGACATGCTGAATCAACATCAATGATAAATTCTTAGTTCCTATGATCAAACATGACAAATAGATAACATTCGTGATCTATCATTTGTTCAGTATGTATGCCATTTGGACATGGTTCACTAACTTTTGGGTTCGGAATCTGACTTCCTATGATCATATATGGCAAATTGACAAAACATGGGCCTTATGGAACAACTCAATAAAATAAGACAATATATCCAGGAAGTTACTACATATGTATAATATGATGTTTTAAAAGTGTGAATTTATTTTGTGATTTTGAAAATGTCACCCTTGAGACTTGAATTTGTGACCATTTCCCATATGGAAAATCTACGGTAGCGCTCACTCGCCACCTTTGGGATTTTTGGAGTATCACACTTGGCATTTGCCATGTTCCGCTTGCAATGTTTTTGATGATCTGTCGTTTATTTGTGGTATTTGTGGTTGTGTATATCGTTAGCCTAATGCCAGTAAGCTGCCATTAATTTTTGTCCATTTCATGGGGGTCTCCCCTTACTTGTCTTCATGGTTGTCTCATTGTCATGATGACCATCTAATACCAACATCAAACATTGAAAAATTAGGTTAGCTATTGCTCACCAGTTGTCAGGAATCGCAGAAATGCTGTCCTTGAAATTGGTGTCTTGATTCCTGATTTAGAGGGGCCACCAACTCCACTAGCGTACGGAATTGCTTAAGATACAACCGTGAAAGATTATGGAACTGGGGTACATCACCCAATTCCCGCTCCCTACACAAGTTTGCGTATGCTCCTTTTGGGCCCTATAAAATAATTTATTTTTTTGCCTAATTCCGTTTGTTTTTTCCCCCCATTTTTATTATAGAACAAAATTGGATGTTGTAAGTCCACAACAGTGCTTAAACCACACCAGCAGACCACTTTTGAGGTCTGGGAAAAATATACATTTTTGGGTGTAGATACCCTTTTTTATATTCAAGTGTGCAGCCTGGCACCAGCGAGAGACCTGTAGCACACATGATTTTAGATTAGTTAAACAAATCACCATTGGATTGATGCAAATAATAATTCTGCCAGGTAGACAGACTACTTTGTAGTAAACATTTAATTGAGAAGGTTTTTGGGAAAGCCTTGTAGTTATCATCATCGCTAATGGCTATGTGGCAGACACACTCCTGCACACACAGGGGCCCCTTCAAAGTTAAAGAAAAATATGAATCCCTTATGCTTTTAGTTCATGTCTTATTATAACCTTGGGAAAATACATTTTCTAAATGATAGATTACATTAAGTTGATGTCCTAAGTTCAATAAATGTTTGAATATTCCATTTTAATGTCTGGATTCTGTCCGGGTTCTCCATATTGCAGATTTTATAGGGCCCTACTCTTTGGGCTTTGCACAGCATACGTGGTCTCTCGAGTGGCGCAGTGGTCTAAGGCACTGCATCTCAGTGCTAAAGGCATCACTACAGACCCTGGTTCGATTCCAGGCGGTATCACAACCGGCCGTGATTGGGAGTCCCATAGGGCTGCGCACAATTGGCCCAGCGTCGTCCGGTTTAGGGTTTGGCTGGGTTAGGCCGTCATTGTAAATAATAATTCATTCTTAACTGACTTGCCTAGTTAAATAAAAAATAAAGCATCTGCCAAGGCCTGATAACCTAATTCTAGGATTATTTGAACCATTGAGTGAAATCACAAAACTTGACCTTGGGTCAAGTTCTTTCTTCTTTCCTTTGTTTGTTTGTTGTTGCTCTCGTTGGTTACTCTCGTCTTTCTACAAAGAGTCAGTAGCCATTGCAAACATTTCCATCTTTTGCTGGTCCATGGTGACACAGAGATGGGACTTGCTTGGTCTTCGGCTGCTGTATATTTGGCATCCGTCTGTTTTGCTACTTTATCTTCAAGTGTTGCGGTGGTAGTCCTGCTGTATATTTGGCATCCGTCTGTTTTGCTACTTTATCTTCAAGTGTTGCGGTGGTAGTCCTGCCACATCGGGCCCTGCACCCCCCCCCCCCATGTGCTATTACGACCACATTGGGATGATCTCAATTGTTAGTTGTTCCCTGGCCTGGGGAACCTTCGATCAGTTAGTTCTGGGGGGTTTGGAACTGAATCATCTGATGGTTGGAGCCCAGGTACAAATGGTCCTTTTACAGGTAGTGTCTTAGTTTGGAAATGCAAGCTGTTGTAGTCTTTTTAACCTGTATTTGTTTACCACAGTGAGGACAATACATGGGAACCACAGGACAACCTGGATTGCCCTGACCTGATTGCGGAGTACATGCAGAATCATCATAACAAAAAAGAAAGCTGCAAGAAAGAGTCTGGTGGCAAGAGGAAAGCTGGCGAGTCTGACACAGAGGCAGGGGGTGAAGAAGGCAGGCCCAAGAAGAGGAAAGATGAGGTGAGAGCCTGTACTTGGTGTCAATATTAAAGAACATGCCTGATACTATAGACCGTGAATGTGGCCCTGTACTGAACCTTTTCTCCTTATCCATCACTCTTTCAGGCAGAGAAGCCCAGAGGCTTTGCTCGTGGTCTTGACCCCGAACGGATCATTGGAGCCACGGACTCCAGTGGAGAGCTGATGTTCCTCATGAAATGGTGAGTTCTGGGCTGCATTGGGATTTTGACCCTTTTCGCTATACGGTACTGGGAGAGTGGAAGATTGGTCAAATACTAGTTGTCCCCTCGAAAAAAAGTGGGACATAACTGATTGAAGTGGCATCACCCTTAAATTCTGTCTCCACAGGAAGAACAGTGATGAGGCTGACCTGGTGCCGGCCAAGGAGGCCAACATTAAATGTCCACAGGTGGTCATCTCCTTCTATGAGGAGCGCCTGACATGGCACTCCTACCCCACCGAGGAGGAAGAGAAGAAGGATGATAAGAACTAGCCACAGGTCCAGGATGAACGGGGGTACAGAGGGTGGGGTTTACAGTGGAGGGTGTCGGATAGAGAAGCTGATTTGTTTCAAAACCTTTCTGCAAACCCGGACTGTTACAACTAAAACAGAGGTTGACAGATGGGTAGGGATGATACAACTTGGCAAGGAGGTGAGGTGGGGGGGGGGGGCATGGGTAAATACAACTCCTAAGTCTCAAGATCACTTTATCAGGCCTCACTTTTGGGTCTCATCAGCTAGAATCATGGGATAAGTAGTTTTCAGTCCCTGAGCACTGAATTGCTTCAAAATCACCAGCTCCTCATACTGTAGTTTCGCCTCTGAAAAGCTTTTGTCAAGATACACTTTTGAGTTAGCGAGGTATCACTAAAGCAGCTGAGTTTACAAAATGGAATGGTCAGATTCCAAAACACGACCCAGCTTAAAGTTCTCAGCTAATTCAATTGAAATAGCCAATCTTAATTTCCATTTTTTTTGCGTGAAATGTTGAAGTTGATTTCTTGTCAGAACATTATCTTGTACCGACACATCCCTCATTGAGCAACTCGCAGTGCTTTTTGTTTGTCTTTCTACTTTTTAAGAAACCTGTTTTAAGTGTTGGCACCTGCCTTCCCTTGCCATATCATTATCATATAATGTGTAAATAGTCGTGGTTATATTTGGTTAGTTTTAATTGGTTATGAGAGCGATCTAAGAAGGATTTTATTTTAGATTTTTTTGGGATGTTCAGACTAGAGATAACCTAGATCCTGGTCTTTAAGTGTTACGCATAGGAGGTGTATAGAGTTGTGAACAATGGTATGGAGCAGGGTTTCCATTAGGAAAACGTGGTGCTGAACATTTGACTGGCAGCATTTTAATTGACCAGACATTTGAGACTTTTCCCCGACCCATATGCATTGTGTGTGTGTGTGACCTGATTAGGGCGTACAGCCACGGCACTCAGAATGACAGCTTACATTTTAGATGATGGTAATTAGTTACCGAATTCCGATGCGCACTTTGAAGAAGTTAGAATAACTGTCCACATTTACTTTTCCTCAGCCAACAAGATGAGTAACAAACAGCAAAAATCAGTAAAAAACAAGTAATTTTTCCAACAATTGTTTACAGACAGATTTATTTCACTTATAATTCACTGTATCACAATTCCAGTGGGTTAGAAGTTTACATATACTAAATTGACTGTGCCTTTAAACAGCTTGGAAAATTGCAGAAGATTATGTAGTGACTTTAGAAGCTTCTGATAGGCTAATTGACATAATTTGAGTCAATTGGAGGTGTACCTGTGGATGTAGTTCAAGGCCTACCTTCTAACTCAGTGACTCCTTGCTTAACGTCATGGGAAAATCAAAAGAAATCAGCAAAGACCTCAGAAAAGAAATTGTAGTCCTCCACAAGTCTGGTTCATCCTTGGGAACAATTTCCAAATGCCTGAAGGTACCACGTTTATCTGTACAAACAATAGTATGCAAGTATAAACACCATGGGATCACGCAGCCGTCATACCGCTCAGGAAGGAGATGTGCTCTGTCTCCTAGAGATGAACGTACTTTGGTGCGAAAAGTGAAAATCAATCCCAGAACAACAGCAAAGGACCTTGTGAAGATGCTGGAGGAAACGGGTACAAAAGTATCTATATCCACAGTAAAACAAGTCTTATTTCAACATAACATGAAAGGCCGCTCAGCAAGGAAGAAGACACTGCTCCAAAACTGCCATAAAAAAAGGCAGACTACGGTTTGCAACTGCACATGGGGACAAATATCGTACTTTTTGGAGAAATGTCCTCTGGTCTGGTGAAACAAAAATAGAACTGTTTGGCCATAATGACCATTGTTATGTTTGGAGGAATAAGGGGGAGGCTTGCAAGCCAAAGAACAGCATCCCAACTGTGAAGCACAGTGGTGGCAGCATCATGTTGTGGGGTGCTTTGCTGCAGGAGGGACTGGTGCTCTTCACAAAATAGATGTCATCATGAGGAAAGAAAATTATGTGGATATATTGAAGCAACATCTCAGGAAGTTAAAGCTTGGTCTTCCAAATGGACAATGACCCCAAGCATACCTCCAAAGTTGTGGCAAAATGGCTTAAGGACAACAAGTCAAGGTATTGGGATGGCCATCACAAAGCCCTGACCTCAATCCTATAGAAAATCTGTGGGCAGAACTGAAAAACTGTGTGCGAGCAAGGAGGCCTACAAACCTGACTCAGTTACACCAGCTGTCAGGAGGAATGGGGCAAAATGCAGCTAACTTATTGTGGGAAGCCTGCCCGAAACGTTTGACCCAAGTTAAACCATTTAAAGGCAATGCTACCAAATACTAATTGAGTGTATGTAAACGTCTGACCCACTGGGAATGCGATGAAATTAATGAAAGCTGAAATATAAATCATTCTTTCTATTATTATTATTATGACATTTCACATTCTTAAAATAAGGTGGTGATCCTAACCAAACTAAGACAGGACATTTTTACTGGGATTACATGTCAGGAATTGTGAAAAAACGGAGTTTAAATGTATTTGGCTAAGGTGTATGTAAACTTCCGACTTCAACTGTACATGACAGTAGCTCTCCAGGAACAGGAGAATGCCCTGGTCTATGCATGTGCACTTCTGTTTGACTAAATCCCTGTTTTAAATGCAGATGACGGGTCCTTAGGTAGTCTATATTGTGATTCAAAGTAAATACAACGGTTTTATGGTGGTCTGTAAAGTAAATCTATCCAAGGTGTTAGCAGCCATGAAATATAGATCAATCTAGCAATTTATTCATCTCACACAACTGACAAACTGAAATCGCAAGACCAGATCAAGACGACCTCTCCAAGCTAATTCTACTTTCAGACTTTACCTTTGAGCGCTGATGTTAATTCTCGGCGTGTCTGGATCTGTTATATTAAAATGAGCTGCCAATTAAAGATCTGACACCCTCAGAGGTGGGTTGGGTTATATTCAAGTTTGGTTTGTGGGGCTTTGCTACCTCTCCATTAATTGAAGAATTGTTCACTGCTCTATTGCATCTGAATATCCCTCTTCTGGCATCTTTTAAATCCTACATTGTTAAAGTAATGAATTTAATTGATTCATCACGGCTAACAATAGCTTGTATGAAAAATTGTTAATCGATTTAACCGATTTAATGGTGACTAACATTTAAATGTTTAGGTACTGAAGTCAACCACTGTTACCAGGGGTTCTACAGCCCTGGTATAGAGCCTGTTGCCTTGGATTGATTTTTCATTGGTATTTTACTGCTCATTTTAACATGACACGTCTAAGAAGGCTGTATATCTTTTCTAATATACCAGACCGGAAGATTTCTATATATATATATGTGTATATATATATATATATATATGTGTGTGTGTGTATGTATGTATGTATGTATGTATGTATGTATGTATGTATATATATATATATATATATATATATATATATATATATATATATATATATATATACACACACATATGTATGTATATATACAGTATATCCTAGTCAAGTGGCTCATATGTAAGCTTTTAGTTATTTTGTCTCTGGCTCCTTCTTGTGTCTACTGAAGATACATCTCTTGTTGCATGTTTCTTGCTTTCCAATCAGTCACCATTTTGCAGTGGTTACTTTCACTTGTTTAAATGTTTTTGGACAATAAATCTTTTTTTGTTAACAATGGTGTTTCATATAATTTGTGGGAGCAAGTTAACTTGTAATTTTTTACTACGTATTAGAATTCTTTGTAATATCACTCAATCGTCAAGGAATAAGGGATCAAAAAGAGATGTAAGGTTGAAAATGTTTTATCCACCCAAAAGTAACATCCCTTGGTTGCCAGCAAGTATTCAAAAGTATGAAACAGAAATGGGGTGAGAACACATTCTCGACAAAATCGGGTTCTTTTGAAACCAATAATACAATGAAGCACCTCCAATTCAGTGTTTTTGCTAAATACTTTTCTTTTGCTGATATTGGACACTTGGAAAGTGCTTTACAAAGCTTTTAACAGTAGTGTGAGGACACAATCACAGTACTTGTAGTGGCATTTAATACATTTCAAACTTTTTAAAACATTTCCAAAAATGCTGTGATATTTTATGCAGCTTTAACAGTTGTATTCCAATAGGATACTGGTGATAAAGGCATTCCAATTTCAACTTGTTACAAATAAAAGTCCACAACCATATCATTAACACAATATTGTTGGCCCTGGGCCCGAGTAGATACTATTTCCAGGTACTTTAAACTAGTCTATTTCCCGAATATCATTGTACCATATCATGCAGTCACATCCCCTGAGAACCACAGATAGCTGTGTTGGTAACTAAGGCTTTACTAAAGGCACTATCCAACTCCTTCACTACTAGTTAATGGCAACTTGTGTTCGGTAGGCTTTAGACAGGAGCAAACCTTTTTAGTTCCCTTTTGTTCTCAACCAGGCTACACAACCCCGTTCATTAAAATGGATCACTCCTACAGGCGGTGAGTCTTGTGGCCGAGGCTTGCTATATAAAGCAGGTAGATGGGCATCGAGGCATTCGGTTACTGTTTGATTGAACATTAGAATGGGCAATGAGTGCCCTAAGTGACTTTGAGCGTGGTATGATGGTCGGTGCTAGGCTCACCGGATCCAGTATCTCAAACGTCCACCCTCCTGAGCTTTTCACACACAACGGTGTCTAGGGTTTACCGAGAAGGGTGCGACAAATAAATGAAAAACATCCAGTCAGCGGCAGTCCTGTGGGCAAAAACAGCTTGTTCATGAGAGAGGTCAAATGAGAATTGCAAGAATCGTGCAAGCTAACAGTTGGGCCACAAACAGACAAATCACGCCGTTGTACAACAGTGGTGTGCAGAACGGCATCTCGGAACGCACAACTCGTTGATCCTTGTTACGGATGGGCTTTTGCAGCAGACGCAATACCGGGTTCCACTTCTATCAGCTACAAACAAATGACTCCAGTGGGCATGTTATCACCATCACCCCCACTGTAAGCCGAATCCCAGTTCCTGTTGCGTCATGCTCATGTCAGAGTCAGGACTTGGCATAAGCAGCATAAGTCCATGGACCCATCCTGCCTGGTACAGACTGCTGTAGGTGCTGTACTGGTGTGGGGAATGTTTTTCCTGGCACACGTTAGGTCCCCTTGATACAAATTGAGCAACAAAAGTTTCCGACATCTTGTAGAATCCATGCCCAGAAGAGTTTGTTGTTCTGGAGGCAAAGGGGGGTCTGGGCCGGTACTAGATGTATACCTAATAAACTGCCCTGTGAGTGATGACTTCAAGGAACCTAGGCCCAACCTCTCAACATATAGGCACTGGAAAACCGGAACAGCAATGTGCCGGCATTGCGCTAAGGGCCCGGTCTTGTCTTTTGGCTGAAGGCCTTATAGGCTAGCCCTTCTTCCTTGTCACCTTTTTAGTGTTTTATGTACTGTATTTCTTTGGAAAGCTGACAGGGTCCTCCCAACAGTTATTCTGCTCCTGAAACAGGTTTTCCCTTTGTTTTTCCATGACCCTCACAAGATTCTTGCATGATCATATTTGTGCTACATGTCCTTTCCAGAAAATAAACGTATCAGTGCAGATTAAATCGACTTAGGAAGAGCATCCTCTTGCATCTTGCCTTTTCAGGTCCCACTTATTGTGAGAAATTCTTGAAACTTTACAGCCATCTCCTTGTCAATCGACTCCAAACTACACACCCAACTAATTTTTTCACTTTTTTCCATCCTTCTGTTTCTTGTGAGGCTTGCCGTTTTGCTCAATGGCTGAACCGTTCCGTGTAGCAAGCAGGACCTGTCCATCATTGCCAAATTGGAGGCTGTAGTCAGTGGCAAGCAAGGGTCTTCCTTGCTCATCCCGCAGACGGGAAAAAACCTCCTGGTACAGACCACTTAGCCGCTGCTTCATTTCCCGGACGGAGCGAAGGTTCTCTGCCTTTTCCTTCAACAGGCGGGCCTTGTGGCGGCATAATCCTTCTACCCCCTCTTCGAGCCCAAACAGGACATCAAGCTTGCGCCGGCGGCAGTTCTGAGCGGCCATCTTGTTTTTGCCCCGCCTGCGAATGTCTCGGATCAGTTTGAGCTGGGCCTCACTGAGACGATGCTTGGTCAGAAGTTCGTTGAACTCCTCCACGGGCAGGTTGACAATGAGATCGTTGGAGAAGGGGATCTTCATGGTGCGAGCCCGGCGCTCATCACGGCCCCAAAGCTTATCGGAAATGTCATGCTTATAAGGTTTGCTGTAACGCGACTTTGGAAGCTTGAGGGATTTTCCCTGCCTGGGAGAGGTGGCCCTAGGCTGGTTGTAGGTGTGGTCGTGGCCCACTTGTTCCAGCCAAGGTAGGTTGTTGAAACGCCCAGGCTTCTGGTAGCTTGTGCTGTACATCTTGCTGACTTCTGGGGAGTAGCCTCCCACAGCACCCTCCTCTCGCTCCACAATAACCTCCATGTCAGAGCTGTAGCCCACAGCCCCTTCTTCAGAAAACACGGAAGAGTCAGACGATGAAGAGGACGAAGAAGAGGAATAGGATGCCTCTGAGCCGCTAGGGGATGCAGGACTGTGGCTGAAGGTCAAAGAAAGTCCAGAATCAGAGTCTAGCTCCTCCTCAAGTTGGGAGGCCTGTGTTGGGTTGAAGCCTTCCTCCAGAGCCAGGTCCTGGAAGCTAAGCTCATCCAGCAAGGCATCATCCAAGAGGGAGCCGAGTGGACTAGGCAGGACTGGTTCCTCCAGAAAGAGACTTGACTGAATGGAAGGCATGGGGTTGCCAACTGTGCCATTGAGTGCCAAAGGAAGGGTGCTATCTGTCAGGTCAGATGGGCCAAAGGTCAAGTTAAGGTCAAAGTCAGGTACGCTGGAGGACGGACTGAGCAGGGCTAGCTGGAGTGGGGCCTCCAGGGGAACACTGCCCCCGAAGCTGGGGTTGAAGGGGTAACTATCCTGGCTGCTTCTGGGCAGGATTGCCTGCTGAAGGCTGACATCCTGGTGAACGGTGTCCATCAAGCAGGAACTCTGAATAGATCCAGATTGCATTACATCTGTGCCAAGGTCCATATCCTTCCAAAATAGTGCAAGAAGTTAGATTAGATTTTCTTTTGAATTACTTTCAGGGCCAGGGTATTTCAAAGTTTATACACTTTTCAACATTTTAAATAAATTATGAGGGGGATAAAATCAGAAACCACTTAGGACTTACTTCTGGGTCCATGATGGCAAGAATATCATGCCACTGCTGCTCCAAGTCCAGGGAGGGATCCCCGTGGGACGACAGGGGGGACAGAAGAAGCTCTCGGACAGGGGTTGGGTCCTCTCCGCTGGCTTCCCTCAGATCTACGCCAACTGGGTCTGACGGCTAAAAACAGAAACATCCCAATGGTCATCCAATGGTCAACAAACCTATCAATGGTCATCTCTTGCCCTAGTACCATCAAATATAACAACTGTACTGTACCTCTGTCTCCTCTCCAAAGGGGAAGGTGTCTTCCAAGAGCCGTAGACATTCTTGGAAGGACATTGAGGACTGAGCTTCCAAGCTGGCAAACTGATGGAGAAGAGAACAGGAGTGAGCAGGGAGCTACCTGGATGTTCTGGATGGTGACAATGGTTCATTTTCTTCCGGGCTGAACTGACACAGATGGTGGAGATGATTTAGGCTTTTATAGAACATGTTATGGCAAGAGGGTAAACTAAACAGAACAGCGTGGCTTTATCTGAATCATTTTGTAGTGTGGTATCGAATGTCAATTTCATTTCACTCTGCTTGACCTAAGGAGGAACACAGTAATCTCATGCTCCAGCTATACACCACTGAGGCATGCAAATGCCTTTGTAATGATATGTGGCTGCCCCTGTTCCCATATTTAGGTATAGCGGATTAGCAAGTGTTTCAGGTCTCTTCTAACCTGTAGGAGTGCAATAGATTGGGGTTAGAAACTGCCCTATAAAAGGGAAGGTTTCTGGGTTATGTTCTTATTTTACACACTTGGGAAGAATGTTTCCTATCTCCACCTCATTTACCCCAAACACCCTATCCTTCTTCATGACGCACAGCCAGGATAGAAAACCCATATTTTGTTTCAAGCAACCGGAGTGTAACGCTTTCCCAAAGTGCACCTGTCAGGGCCTCTCAATCGGTCTGTGAGCTGAGGCAGAAAGTTTCCAGTGTTTGGGGAAAGCGGCTCCTATTCCATCTTGAATGCCAGTCTTGCTATGTCTTAACATTTCAGCATGTGCGTTTATAACATAATTGAACCAGGATGTCCAAGTGTACAGGTATATATGGCATATGGACATTTATAGTGGCAAGACAAAGTTTGTGAACCCTTTGGAAATACCTTTCTGCATAAATTGGTCATAAAATTTGATCTGATCTTCATCTAGGTCACAACAATAGACAAACACAGTCTGCTTAAACTAATAACAACAACACAATTATAGGTTTTCATGTCTTTATTTAACACACTGTGGAAACATTCACAGTGCAGGGTGGAAAAAAGTATGTGAACTTTTGGATTTAACTGGTTGACCCTCCTTTGGCAGCAATAACCTCAACCAAATGTTTTCTGTAGTTGCGGAACAGACCTGCACAACGGTCAGGAGGAATTATGGACCATTCTTCTTTACAAAACTGTTTCAGTTCAGCAATATTCTTGGGATGTCTGGTGTGAACTGCTGTCTTGAGGTCATGCCACAGCATCTCAATCGGGTTGAGGTCAGAATTCTGACTGGGCAACTCCAGAAGGTGTACTTTCTTCTGTTGAAGCCATTCTGTAGTTGATTTACTTATGTGATTTGGGGCGTTGTCCTGTTGCATCATCCAACTTCTGAGCTTCAATTGGTGGACAAATAGCCTAACATTCTCCTGCAAAATATTTTGATAAACTTGGGAATTCATTTTTCCGTCGATGATAGCAAACTGTCCAGGCGCTGAGCAGCAAAGCAGCCCCTAACCATGATGCTCCCTTCCACCATACTTTACAATTGGGATGAGGTTTTGATGTTGGTGTACTATGCCTTTTTTTCTCCACACATAGTGTTGTGTGTTCCTTCCAAACAACTCAACTGCAGTTTCATCTGTCCACAGACTATTTTGCCAGTAGCGCTGTGGAACATCCAGGTGGACTTTTGCAAACTTCAGATGTGCAGCAATGTTTTTTCGGACAACAGTGGCTTCTTCCGTGGTGTCCTCCCATGAACACCATTCTGGTTTAGTGTTTTACGTATCGTATACTTGTCAACAGGGATGTTAGCATCTTCCAGAGATTTCTGTAAGTCTTTAGCTGCCACGAGGATTCTTCATAACCTCATTGAGCATTCTGCGTTGTGCTCTTGCTGTCATCTTTGCAGGATGGCCACTCCTAGGGAGAGTAGCAACAGTGCTGAACTTTCTCCATCTATAGACAATTTGTCTTACCATGGACTGATGAACATCAAGGTTTTTAGAGATACTTTCCAGCTTTATGCAGGTCAACAATTCTTAATCTTAGGTCTTCTGAGATCTCTTTTGTTTGAGTCATGGTTTACATCAGGCAATGCTTCTTGTGAATAGCAATAGTTTTTTTATAGGGAAAGGCAGCTCTAACCAACCTCTCCAATCTCGTCTCATTGATTGGACTAGGTTAGCTGACTCCTGACTCCAATTAGCTTTTGGAGAAGTCATTAGCCTAGGGGTTCATACTTTTTCCAACCTGTGAATGTTTAAATGATGTATTCAATATAGACAAGAAAAATACAATAATTTGTGTGTTATTTGTTTAAGTACAGTTTGTCTATTGTTGTGACTTAGATGAAGATCAGATCAAATTTGATGACCAATTTATGCAGAAATCCAGGTAATACCAAAGGGTACACATACTTTTTCTTGCCACTGTAAGCCTCAGGACTGAGTCCCACCTGATCAGATAAATCCTGTGCAAGTTCTCTATTCGCACGGTCGTAAGAGGGTCCACCATCCCTCCAGATTTCTCTCCAGGTGTCCCCCACCAGCAGCTCCTCCTCTCCCCCCTCAGGCCCCTGATGGCGTCCACGATCAGAATGATCCTGCCAAAGTGTATCTGTGTCCTGTGAACACACAATAATAATTGAAATGTTAGGCGTAGCAATGTTATCTGCACCTCCTTATTAAGCATAATAACTATGACATTCAATCATCCATACAATGCCCTATGTATCCTTGTATGTTTGATTAAAGTTATCGCTGTACCATTTTTAGATGGGACACATGCCGGGGACAAAAAGAGGGGATCGGAGCCACTTTGCGTTTTATCTACTTGTTTATTTTTTCCATGAAGGCCCATACATTAGTAGACATTGCATACAAACAGTGAGATGGCTATGAATAGACTTAACCTTTTCCTTAAGTTGGAGCTTAGTGATACCAACTGCTCCAGTCATGTCCCAAAACCAGTTCTAAATTTGTAGCTGATCCTCTCGCCCTCCACTGAAAAGAGACTACTGGAGTGCGGGGTGATGCCCCGGTTCTACCTTACAGTACAGCGACCTGGGTGAAACTGACTAACTAACCGTCTTTGGCTTCTCCTTGGCTTTGACACTTTGACTGTTTGGAACATTCTGATATTGTGACCCCTTGAACCGTATTTGACAACATGTTTGACGTCTGACCAGGGGTTGGAAACTAAATGACACACTACACATTAGGAGTATTTTGGTAACATGAAAATAACATTTATAACCGGTTCTCAAGGTTAGAAAATAACGGTTCTGTTCTGGAAGAATAGAGCTCACTTTGGTTCCAGGTTCTGTTTCCCTTCCTCAGGTTTTCTGTTCTGTTCCCTGAACCGGTTCCAATCCCTGCCACTGACCATTCCCTGAGGCCTGTGGTCCTGCTACTCTGGCAGCACTCTTATGGGTTTGGATCAATGTGTACCTGAATGTGACTGGAAGGGATTGCACAGCATGTTTTCCTCAAGCATAAGCACAACATGAGAAGTATTAGGTAAGGGGGGTGTGAGGCCAAAGGCAGCAGCTCTGGACAGATTTGGGCAGTGGATGGGGTCCATGGGGCTATGTGTATAGGGCTATACATATACCTCTTTGAAGAGGTAATATACTACTAGCCTAAGTTGGTAAACAAGCGTTGCGAAATCAAAGGTTCAACTGTGTGCTAGAATGATGCCACCTCGTGTTACAAAACAAACAAGCAGTGGTCACGGGGGCAATGTTCTGATTGTAGCATAACTACAAAGCTCTCTGAGCTCCGAGTCCAAGTTTCCAAGACCAACATCTGTGGTTTACAGCAGAGCCGGCGAGTCCATACTAATGTTGTCAGTCTGCCACCTTCCACAATATTGACACGTCACATTATTACTGCCCTGAGATGCTCAGACAAATGAGCTCGGCAGCATTTGTGTTTCATTGAGCAAGTCAAGGTAATAGAGCAGAGATTAGTTGTAATAGAACAAGTCTGGGAAGTTAAGACAAATTATCACACATGGCCTTAGGAGAGGTCCTTGTACCCTCTCTGTATGAATGTACAGAGCGAGGGGAGGGGGCAAAGGGGAGAGAGCACTATCCCAGAGGAAGCTTTGTTGACTTTTCTCCTCTCACTTAATACTGTAGGACTGGTGATGTCTGGCACGCGAGACCTGTCCAGCCTAGCCCTGTAAAAATAGCAACACCTATAAGAGGGGGAGATGTGGTGACATGCCCCAGACCCAGACAGTACCACACATTGCTACCATAATATGAACCTGCTGGGGTTGAAAAATACAGCCCAGCTCTCTCGGTGCGGTTGCTGCTTCACTGATGAGTTAGTCTGTGTGAAGATCGTTATCAGGGACACTTAGATCCTTGGAAGGAACTAAGAGTATCAGTATGTCTGAATCGTTACATCACGATTGCAGCACCTAACTTGGTCTCAGATGCTCAGTTCAATATCACTTATTGGAATCTTGGATGACCCAGAAAGCATAACCATCTAAGGTAGGAAGAGCCTCAAGAATATATATTGTTAACTATGTTACAAAATATTTGTCAACATGACTATTCATGGGGGGGGGGGGGGGTTGGTGGGAAAACATGAGGCATGTACATTTTAAACTGAGTACCATTTAGCAATGCCAAAAAGCATGCCCTCCCGTCCAGAAATAGCCAACAGGGCTACACGTCCAGTCTGAACCACTTTCACTGCCCTGAGAGTGGCTTCTGATTTGGGACTAAACTCAAGCCTCCGTCCGATGTCTGTGGATGTCTGCAGTCATCGAGGTTGAGACTGGGTACACAGTCAAATAACCCAAAAGACCAGAAGCCAGGAGATGGCAATGACACGCAGAGGACTAAAACAAAACAACCCCCATACTTTCCCCAATCCAAAACAAGTCCAGTGTAGGTAGGGTGCGTACTCGGGCATGTTGCCAAGCAGATATATATTTAGACCCTAAAGTGACTGAAAACTCCCTACACTCCCAAAGTGTCTAATATTGTACCTCAGTGCTAAATGGAAGTGATTTTGGAATTTCCCTTCAAGGTCTAGATTTTAGCAGTAAAAGCTGTCCCCTGTGTAAAAGCTGTCCCCTGTGTAAATGCTGTCCCCTGTTTAAAAGCTGTCTCCTGCTGTCCCCTGTGTAAAAGCTCTCCCCTGTGTAAAAGCTGTCTCTGTGAAGAGTAAATAAATAAATACACGTTTTAACTGTAATATTTCAGGTATCTTCAGATATATTTATTTCCTCAGTAAAATCAAGGATTATTGTGATTTCACTTCTAAATATGATTGGTGTACAAATACAATTATCCTACACGGAATGTGTGTACTTTGACAGTTTATCCCTACACCAAATCTGCTGGGCTTCGATGGGTATGGAAAGCTGTATGTATGGGGCAAGACTAAACAGCCAGTGGCTAAAGTGGGACACATTTCCAGTCACGCACCCCTCTCTGGCCTACTTTCCCCCTGACACAGAGTCGCCTGGGCCCGGCCACCGCTCCCCTCACAGTGGAACATATCAACAAGCAGCTCTCCCTCAGCTGTTGGAAAAACAAGGGGATGTCCAGCCAAGCTTTTGGCATGCTGCTGCACTCACTCCCCGTGATTCTGTCATTCAATGCCCAACACTGTTGCTCAATGAGTGTTTCGGGTGCCAAAAAACAGGCTCGAACAAAAGTGAGCACATGCTAAAACATAATGACGGGGTTGTGACATGGGTTAATTGTAATTTCTTACAATTACTCTAATGTAACTGTTGCAAAACAGTTGGATATCCACACTTATCAAAAAATAGACTGGATAAAACAAGACTGTTGATATTTTTCCTGTCTTTTAAAGTGATTTATGTCGTGTTTTCAAGTTCAGCAAGTCCTCAGAGAGTAAATATTGACTACGAATGACCTAAGTGGTTTGCCTCGTCATATTGGTCATGATACTTCTGCTATTGAAATCTGAAGAGGTCAGCCCACCAGACACCATGCCAAATATACAATCCCCGGGAACCCTTTTACTATAATTAAAACAAACATTATAACAGGAAAAATGTTTAACTTTAAGGCCTCCCCACCCTGTACGTCAGATTCAGTCTTTTACGATTATTACATAGTTATAATCGATTATTATAAGATTCGATTAAAATAGTGCAGAAGGGAACCTCCCCCAACATCCCCCCCCCCCTTCTCGTCAAGACCAGTATGTAGGGCGTCTAATTTCAGGCATGTCTTTTACGCCTGCTAAGTTATGTTAGTCACACTGAATAAGCCAAGACGTCTGGCAATCGTTGACGACCTAAGAATTTGCGCACGACGTGGACATCTTGTCTGAGACGGCAAAATTGTGGCGTAAGATGCCTACAAATCGTACAGTCTGCAGGCCTTGAGGATTAGTTATCAGTCACTTATTCTGAAAAGTAACCGACACGTCATTCTTGACTTGCAATCTTAGATGCTGTAAAATTGAAGGGAGTTCTAAAATAGTAAATATCTTGCCTTGTGTGCATCGCAATCTCTCAGTTATGCAGGTTTGAAATGAACAGCATGATACAGCAAATACAACCAGGAAGCTTTTGCTTGCTTGAATCCGAGGAGGGTGGGAATCCCCACTGTGTTTACTGAAAGGCTGTTTTCATACTAGGGTGTTCTTCTCTCCCAGTTAAGCCTCCTTTTATAGTGATCTCAGCCTCCGGTAAATCCTGCCCTTGATCCCTAATGATATATGACCGGTGTATCACTTGCCTACTGGAAATCAACAGTTTGATTGTTGCCTAATTGAACCCACTTCTCCAGTGGCAGAGTCTTGGACTGATTTGCAGTAATGTAGTTCACTATTGTGTATTCATTTGTTTAAGGCACTGCATTGTATTTGAACATTGAATAAGCTCTGACACAGCCAATTCTCTTGAACACCACTCTATGCTGCCACTGGTCTTACTGACATAGAGTGTAGAAGAGTTCACCATAGTTTACCTCTTCATAGAGATCCTCATCCTTATCCTCCTCCTCATGGCTTCTTCTTAGAAGGGCCACCATGGTGTCCAGATTGTCCTCTCCGATTGGCCCGTAATCCGACCCCGCCACCACGCTTGACCTCATGACCGACCCTACCTGGTCACCCGCAGGAACCTCCAACCCACCTGCACCTCCCTCCAGGGGGGCTGGCTGGCCAGGAGCCCCCACCACCAGGGCATCAGGTTCGCGCCGCACCAGCCAGGTTTCTAGCTCCGAGCTGGGCACCCGGAGGCGGTCCAGGGAGCGGACCCAGCCCAGAAGCCTCCAGGCTGTGAAGAAGCCGTCCAGGTCTACACTCTTGGGGTGGAGGTCCTGGCCGTCCAGCTGGCTGTGGAACTGGGTCTGGGTGAGGGTAGAGGTGGGGCCCAGAATCATCTCGTGCGAGGCGGGCAAGTAAGGGCCCACATCTACTCTAACGCCAACCAGGCTGAGCAGGATGGCGACTTGGATCAAGCCCTCTGTGAAATATTTCTTCAGGCACATCATGTCTTGTCTTCAGAGTTTTACAGGGCGAGTGCAAGACACGAGGGAATGGAGACGTGGTGGGTGGCAAAATGCCAAGTGCAAGCCTCAGAAGACTTATTGTCTGTTGATGGATTATCTATAGCTTCAAGTCAAT
Source organism: Oncorhynchus masou masou (assembly GCF_036934945.1). NCBI lineage: Eukaryota > Metazoa > Chordata > Actinopteri > Salmoniformes > Salmonidae > Oncorhynchus > Oncorhynchus masou. Next base: position 3,087,757 of record NC_088225.1, on the reverse strand, counting down.
GTAATAAAGAGGCAAAATAAAGCTATTTTGCATACACCAAAATGGACACTATGGTGAGATAAAAAAAAAGAAGTGATGTGTCCTCCACTTCACTCTTCCAAATATCGTTAAATCCTATAAGGACAAACACAACATGAAAGAATAAAGTTAGATAATACAATTAACTGGTTAGTTATTTCAAAAGAATATCACATTGAAAAGACCATTCATAAAATAAAAAGTAGTGAATCCAACGTAATTGATGAAACAGCAGAGGAAAAGGCTGCTGAATTCAACACCATGCTATAAGATCAGGGTCGCTTAGGGCCTACGGCCGATAGGGGTCCCATAACCCAAAAATAACATTTTTTAGATTAGTTGTTAGCTTCCTAGACTAAACTTGTGGTAATCATGGCTGAATACTGACTGGGCACGTGGGCCCTGACCTCCATAGGGCCCCCAATGATTTTGTTAGTCATTCTCACTCAGATATTATATTAATATGCCTTTTGTCGTTACAAAATGTGTAGAATTGCATGAATGTGCTTTAAAACTGCAGACATTTCTCTCCACCACATGGCAAAATGTGTAGAATTGCAGGAAATTTGCTATAAAACAGATTTTTTTCCTATGCCCCATGGCAAAATGTGTAGAGTTGCGGGAGATTAATTTAAAAACAAATAAATGTCTCTCCACCGTCAAGAGGGGGCCAGAGGTGGGGGGGGCACCCAACCAAATCTTGCTTTGGGGCCCCAAAAGGCTTAAGTGTGCCCTATATACGATTATTGTATACTTAAAGAGTATGACCCAAAGCGAATTTAAAAAAAATATTCCTAAAGATAACAAACAGGGGAGTGTTCTTATTACCAACAAATACCAGTGTCTTCACTTCCACTTACTTCCTTCTGTTCGTTCTAGAAGTTGTTTGGTACAGTAGTTAGCGCCAGGGCGGGTACTAGACAGACAGTGGTGAAGGTTACACCACATTATGTAATCACACTGTTACCCGGGAAATAACAAGCATATTCTGCCAACCAATGGGTCAATGAATAACTTGACAACGCAATTACTTCGGTAACTGTAGGCTACTGTTTGTAATGTATTACGTAATGTTTTCAATAGGCATGTCTATTGCAGTTGTTCCTGCATTAAACATCATGTCATGTGAGGGGCCCGTTCAACCAAAGATGGATTAAATTACTGAATTTGAACCTGTCTGACAGGGAGAACGTTGAGAATTTAACCTGTGGGCTTTTTCATCAAAGTGCACTGAAGGAACCCGCGAAATCATTAGAAGTTCATTTGAAAATATCTGGAATTATGTATGGACGTCAAGGATCTTAAAACCGTTGACATTAATTCTCCACCCCCATTCTTCAGAAATGTTCCACTTTTATTGGCAAATAGAAATGGGTCGAGCAACTGAATATCCCATGTATAACTGTTTTTAACTGTCCTGTAAACTCCACTTCATCTCAATTGAAGGTATAAAATGTGTACAGCCTGTTTACACATTTGCGTACAGCAATAACACCCATATTAGACCTACATAACTGCCAAATAACACAAACAAGTGTAGGTAATGTTAGTTTCCTGGTTTGACTCTCTTACCGGACTATGGAGACAGGAGTTGTCAAAACGAATGGGCACATCAGTGGAAACGCAGCAAGCCCAATCCTTTTGGAAGATTTTGTATTCTGACTCTAAATCCGAGAGTGGATCATTTTAAACCCTGCTCAGTTCAACGAGCAGCTCGCTGTCCCCTCCCTACATGACGTGAAGCCTACCATTTCTCTTTTCTATAACTACGCGGCGTCAAAAAACCATACCCCCCTATAGGCTATACCGCCCATCTATATCAACCCTGCCAAATCAATTGAACACCCACAAAGCCACACCGTACGCAGGCTCCAAAGTAGAATATCCTACTGTCTGTCTGTCAGTCCATCTCTATGTGCATTGCTGCCATCTGCCGTTCTAGAATGAACTAGAACAGAAAGACATCCACGCTGGCTAATCCAGACGAGCCTCGCAACATGGTTTGAATCACATATATTTTTTAAATAAAGTAGGCTATCACTTGTAACAAGAGTAGTTGATTTTTGACGTATTCTATACACATTAGTTTAAAGATACTACTGATAGGATGCATATGCATAATGTCCCATAATTCACTACTTGGCCATATGAAGTAGGTGGCCATCAAAACCTTATCGGTGTTCATTTTGGAGTAACGCGTAAAAACACCACTGTAAGAAACTGACGCCATTGTGGTTCCTAGAGAACAAGGACCTAACATCATTCACGGATTTGAGGGAGCCAACATGGCCGAATGAGGGGCTTGGTTTCGCGGAGCCTCCTCTAGGCCAGCGGAGGATCCGCCCACCCATGAGTCAGAGGATTTTGTGAGGTCTACTAGAATGACAGCTCAAACCTGTCCACGTCAACACCAGAGAACCACTATGGAGATCGCGTCTTTGGTAAGCAATCGGTAGGGATATGGAGCTTTTTATATATTTTCTAAACGAGTATTAACTTGCAAATGCATGATTAGGCCAGTTGCTTGAATAGCATTCATTATAGCCCTTTGCTGCGTAAAATGTTGTATTCAGTATTTTTGCATCATGCCCAGGCTAAGAAGTGATTTTTTTTTAGGTCTCTGACTGGCTGGATCTAATATTTTCAGGTGCGATAGCAGACATTAGGAGGTACTGTATTCTGCACGACTATCGTTGTAATCTGAATGTAGTCTATGCGCTATTTGAGTGTAGTGTAGTGTAGTGAGATTCCACAACCAGCAGCAACATGTGTTGCACTTTTCCTCGTCAATGGGCAATTGCTGTTGTACAAACTCGAACAGTTGACAAATTAGCCCAGAGAGAGGGACATACTGTCTAAAAAGCTACCCCATGTCGCATATCTGAGATTATAACCTAATTTATGATTTGCACTTAAATGAATGACATGAGTTGTCGGCTATCCGTTATACTTTTATTATAACTGACATCAGCCTGCCCAAGCATTGAAGGGTGAACACTGGATATATTGTGTGCCACGTCTACGATATTTGGTTTCAACCGGAGGAGCTGCGTTTCGCAGCATTTTACGTTTACCAAAAACTTGATTCCACAGGTGGGTTGTTCAACTAAATATGCATAGAATAATTTTCCACTTTTGAACTAAACTCTAGACAGATGATCGTTGCATAAATTGTTTTTGTTAGTATTTTCTACTGTAATTGAAACTTAGAATAAAACAAGCAGCGCTGGACAAGGCCGCAATTACTTTTCGTTGATTATCCAACCTGCTGTACTTGACCCTCGGCCTCAAAATATCTCTCTCTATATATATATATATATTTTTTTTTTTACTGATATAATTGTATCTGATGTATTGCCCAGTGTTTTCTGTTAGTAGGCAGTCGTTATGGCTGCACAGTACAGTGTCTGGATGTGGACTTCATAAGTTATGCACTCTTGATATTGATATTCACTGCCCTTAATTCACAAGATAATGTTGCACAAAGGACCTTGGGACTGTTGACCTGACACCTGCACCTCATTAAACTTTTCAAGTAATTAGTTCCACTGTGGACTGTTTCTAATTTGACACAGACATCTGGATGACTGGTTTGCACTTTCCTCCAGTTCATCTCAATTCGAGGTCTAAAGTCCCGAATGTGATGTTCCTGGCCCAAGTTCTGTGATACACTTAGGCTCTGAGTCTGTGGTAGTCAGTGCATAACAGAACTTTGGCCCGGGTTCAACCAAGCCACCGTGGGATGGAAAGAACTGAAGGATCTGGGACCATCGACATCTACGCTCACGTCTCTTTCTGACATTGGGGCGGCAGGGTAGCCTAGTGGTTAGAGCGTTGGACTAGTAACCGGAAGGTTGCGAGTTCAAACCCCCGAGCTGACAAGGTACAAATCTGTCGTTCTGCCCCCAAACAGGCAGTTAACCCACTGTTCCCAGGCCGTCATTGAAAATAAGAATGTGTTCTTAACTGACTTGCCTGGTTAAATAAAGGTAAAATTAAAAAAATTGTCGTATCCCTCATGTTTTTGAAGAACATGACTAGATTTTTTTATCATCACCAATGTCGTCTTCATCATCAGTGCTCTATTAATAACCGTTTAGGAATGTGTTCAGTACGCCTCGGTCCTATGGGAAATGCAAATTGTCCTTTTATTCTAGTCAACGTGTGGTCACACTGTCTTTCAGGAACCCTCGCTGTACACCGTGAAAGCGGTCTTCATTCTGGACAACGATGGCAATAGACTTCTATCAAAGGTATGCTAATAACAGTTGTCCAATGGCGACCCACGTTGGCTATTGTTGTGGATGGAGTCAAGACATTGTGAGAACTTCCCCAAATATCTACCCCAAATGAGGTTTATTCATCATAACTAATGCGGCTAATGTCTGACTTTTGATGTGTTTTTAGTACTACGACACAGAGCTCTACCCCTCCATGAAGGAGCAGAAGAACTTTGAAAAGAACGTTTTCAACAAGACACACAAAGCTGACAGTAAGTTTTGCACCATCATTTTTTTTTTTTTATCCAGGAGACTATTGGAGTAGATGGTTGAGCTTGAGTCCTGATAGTCTATTCCATGTTATAGTTTTAATGAAACAGTAAGATAAAAAATCAAATAACAACATTCTAACAATGTGGCGAGAGAATTGAGAAGATGTGCACCGTCAGGGAAATCAGTATCAACAGGATCATCATGTAAATCAATGCATATGTGTACCAGTCTTCTTTGACTTCAAGTTAGTAGACAACTGTGTAAATAATGATTTAGTTAGGACCCGTTGTTCACACACCTTTTGTGTGTCCTCCACCATAGAAAAACAAGAGACTGTGCTAGCTGTATAGCATTAGCCTGCGGCTCAACCCTCATGGGTCAGTTTATCTAAACATGAGAAACGGTATTGGTTCCTCTGGGTTCTTCAGTCTTCCCAAGCTCACGTTACATTGAACAAAAGGGGAGGGAACCAGTTCAGCGACAGACAGCTCTCGCACTCTTTTGTTCCAATGAAATTCACAGCAGTCATCCGACACTCCGGGTCCACCTGCCCCTAAGGAGGATGCCCAATCTCTATCTCTATATCCCTCCTTCCTCTCCATCCCTTCTTCCCCACACACATAGGAGTTATATATGACAAAACTCACATTTTAAATTGGAAGACGACCATAAAACCTCTCACTTGGATATTCTCCGTAAATGTGAATAAGGTGTGAATGTGCTTTAATGTTTACTTGGTGGATTGATCCCCCCCCCCCCAGCAGATGAGATTGCCTTCGTGGAGGGGATGACGATCGTGTATAAGTGCAGCATCGACCTATTCTTCTACGTGGTGGGCAGTGCACAGGAGAATGAGGTAGGTAATGTGATGCAGAGGGAGTACAAGGCTAGACTGGTGCTTCAAAGACTATACATTATGGCCCGGATCCTTTTTGCACAAATCTTCCATTGGCATCAATGCATAATTCACACAGTCTGAGTTAAGCGCTCACATATGAATTTAGAATTCGGATCTCAGAAAGCAACATGTAATTTGTAGTAGCGGTGCATGGGTGAAATCACTGGGGAAGCCAAGCCCCTCCCAATTACAGCCTATGTGTTGTGAAAATTGCGTTGTTTTGGCTTTGACCTGTTAACCTGTAATATGCCTTGTAACCATGATATAAGGAGACACAGTGGCAGAATAAATTCAACCACACCTTTTTGTTTTATCACACAACCAGAGAGCAACCTCTGTCCCGTGAAGTCCACAAAGCGCTGCTTTCACTAGTCCAGCACCATTTCAACTTCAACATTTCATCATCATCAAATCTCCTCTGATTAGTCTAGTATAGTGACAGCTAAAAGATACCAAAAATGTCATCCAGTCAACGTAAGCTAAATATGATGTGCCTGTCCATGGTTCTGATTTCTGTGTGTGCGTGCATACGCATTCGTGCAAGTAGGAAATCATGTTGACTCACCCTACTTGTAGTGAAACGCTAATACCATCCTCCTCTCTCACGTTGACGAAATGGTCAATCGCTCTGTCATACAGTACACGCTTCTAATTTTTTGTTGTCCCAGACTACCTGGCTAAAATGATTGCTAGCTAGCCTAACTTCCTTTCATGGGCAACGTTAGCAAGTTAACATGAGCTTTCTACATCTAGCTATACACTACCGGTCAAAGGTTTTTAGAACACCTACTCATTCAAGGGTTTTTCTTTATTTTGACTATTTAATAGTGAAGACATCAAAACTATGAAACAACACATATGGAATCGTGTAGTCACCAAAAAAGTGTTAAACTAATCCAAATATATTTGATATTTTTCAAATAGCCACCCTTTGCCTTGATGACAGCTTTGCCCACTCTTGCCATTCTCTCAACCGGCTTCACCTGGAATGCTTTTCCGACAGTCTTGAAGGAGTCCCCACATATTCTAAGCAGTTGTTAGCTGCTTTTGCTACACTCTGCGGTCCACCTCATCCCAAACCATCTCAATTTGTTTGAGGTCGGGGGATTGTGGAGGCCAGGTCATCGGATGCAGCACTCCATCGCTCTCCTTCTTGGTAAAATCGCCTTTACACAGCCTGGAGGTGTTTTTGGGTCATTGTCCTGTTGAAAAACAAATGATAGTCCTACTAAGACCAAACTAGTTGGGATGGATTATTGCTGCAGAATGCTGTGGTAGCCATGCTGGTTAAGGGCACCTTGAATTCTAAATAAATCACAGACAGTGTCACCAGCAAAGCACCCCCACACCATTACACCTCATCTTCCATGCTTTACGGTGGGAAATACACATACTGAGGTCATCTGTTCAGCCACACCGTGTCTCACAAAGAAACAGAGGTTGGAAACAAAAATCTCCAATTTGTACTCCAGACCAAAGGACATATTTCCACTGTTCTAATGTCCATTGCTTGTGATTCTTGGCCCAAGCAAGTCTCTTCTTATTATTGGTGTCCTTTAGTAGTGGTTTCTTTGCAGAAATTTGACCACGAAGGCCAGATTTACACAGTCTCCTCTGAACAGTTGATGTTGAGACGTGTCTGTTACTTGAATTCTGTGAAGCATTTATTTGGGCTGGAATTTCTGAGGCTGGTAGCTCTGATGAACTTATCCTCTGCAGCAGAGGTAACTCTGGGTCTTCCATTCCTGTGGCGGTCCTCATAAGAGCCGGTTTCATCATAGTAGTGCTTGATGGTTTTTGTGACTGCACTTGAAGAAACTTTCAAAGTTGAAATTGTCCTTATTGACTGACCTTCATGTTTTAAAGTAATTATGGACTGTTTCTCTTTGGCCTGGCTTCCTTTTGCGTCCATGAATACACGCCACTGGTAATTTGTCGGCATGACGTGACAATTGGAGACCCTATATATTGCAAATGCCCATGAGAATAAATGACTGATAATTAGATTTTCTTCAGCACTTCTTGTTGCTATGTACGTTGCTAAGGAAGGACTAGTCCTTTTATGGCAAATTGGCATTTATATTCTACAAGCAGTGTGCTTAAACCACACCTGAATTTTTGCTCTCTCTGTCCCTTTCCCACAACCTTTTCTCTGTTTACTTCGCCTGGCTTCCATCTATACTTCTCAATTCTCTTGTTTTCCTTTCATCCTCCCCTCACCCACTACCCTGCTCTCTCTTCCTACAGCTCATGCTCATGGCTGTACTGAACTGTCTGTTTGAGTCCCTCGGTCAAATCCTAAGGTAAGTGTTGTCTATGTTGAAGTAACCTCCCTTTTTAAAATGTGAGGAAGTCGGTCACCTTTAGGAGGCTAACGATTGTAGGAGAAAAATGTAACAAAGTCAACAGCAATGCAAGAAACGATTATTCAAAATAGGTTTGTTAATTATTAGAGAATGTCTCGTAAATATTTAAAAAATATATATATATTTAACCTTTATTTAACTAGGCAAGTCAGTTGAGAACAAATTCTTATTTACAATGACGACCTAGGAACAGTGGGTTAAATGCCTTGTTCAGGGGCAGAATGACAGATTCTTACCTTGTCAGCTCGGGGATTCGATCTAGCAACCTTTCGGTTACTGCTCTAGCCACTAGGCTACCTGCCGCCCCAAATATAGGGACAGGTCAACAAAATTAGAAAAGTTCATTTCTGATTTGACTAGCTCTGGTGTAATTGTTTCCTTCGTGCGTTCAAAATATGGGGAACCGAATCAGTTGAAGGCCGCACTAAGTTAGTGATTGTTTATTTTGGGTTATATATATAATGGGATGACAGTGACACACCCTTGGCCTCTCAGTGAAGGGGAACAGCTTGACAGGGGCTGGTGCCGTTACCATAGAAACCAATGCAGTAGCAATGCAGGGAGGGAGAGGGAGTGTATGAATCTATCCTTTTTTATGCAGTTTTCTCCTATTATTTTTTTTCAAATGCCAACTGTTCGGTATCATTTCAAACCTTGACAACTGGTGCTACAGGAAGTTCATTTAAGTCAGTGTTTGAAATGTACAGAATAGCCTAAGGTGTTATGAGCCCTACATTTCTGGCCCACAAGGCAATAATATGAGATCCTATCACAGGTTTCAGCCCTATTGGCTCAGACATACTAACCACAATTCAAGTCAGTCAATGAAGTTTTCTTACTCACAGGAAAAATGTGGAGAGAAGGTGTCTATTGGACAACATGGACGGAGTCTTCTTAGTAGTGGACGAAATTATTGACGGGGGGTAACGTATAGATTGGGTTGATAATTGGATTTGTTCTTGATTTCTTGTTTTGGCAAAAAAAAATCTGATTTTATTTGTGTCCTTGTTTGACATATTACTGCATTGTTAGGAGCTAGTAACACTGCACCCGCTATAACATCTGCTATACTGTGTATGCGACCAATACACTTTGATTTGAGGTATCATTCAAGGGATGGAGTTGGGAGTTACTGGTACGCTATCTTGTGTTCTCTTAATGACTGACCTTACCGTTGTGTTACCAGGGTGATCTTGGAAAGCGACCCCCAACAGGTCATCCAGAAGGTCAATTACAGGGTAAGACAGCTACAGTCACGGACTGTGTCTACTGTATGGATTAATAAATGGATTCTGACATGGGGACAATACTTGAAGACACAGATGACTATAGGAAATGGTGATTTTTATTTTATTTTCAGACCAACAGACGTGGGGATTGTGTCTCGTGGATTGTTGTTGAATCTGATATCATGTATGTTTGAGGAAAATGTAATTAACTTATTTGATGTCACAACACCAAATGCCAGTCTTCAGCCCCCCCACCATCCCCTCAACACCAAGTCCATCTTCCTCTCATTTGTCCTCTCTCCCCCGACCCCACCCTCACATTGTCAGCTGGATGGTTCAGAGCAAGCCTACGGCTTAGGCCTCTTTGATTACATCGTTGGTAATGGACAGAAACCAGTGTGCATAGCAACAGACTGCCCCTACCACCAGAGATGACGGGTGAGGGATAGAGGGTGAGGGAGATCTAGCGCAGGTAACTGCATGGTGAGAGAGCATATCACTTTAGGTTCTGATAAACCTCCAGATAACCACCTCACAACGTTAAAACAACTGTCCACGAAGTCTGTGTCTTGCTGTGGTTTGTCAGTGGTTAGCCTCAGGTTGCCCAGCATGTTTCAAGGAGTCCATATGGGGTTCTGGGAAATGCCATAGGTGTTGGTACGCTAAGAGCAGCAGGGCCCTTTGTTGTTCTCCCTTGCACAATGCATGTCTTGTGTGAGGCAGCCATTTTAATTGGATTGTGGTGGTCACTGACATATTTAGCAATGTCGGAGTGAATTTACATTCGCAGTGCAAGGCATCAAATTCCTTCTTTTAGGGCATTATGTTATCTTACACGGTTGTAGCTTGCTTTATGTGTTTGACTCTTTGCACAGACAGCCCCTAATGGTGTGTGTGCTTGATTTGCTATGATGTCATGTCTCCCTTCTTTTACGGTATCTATTCCAGGCGGATGAGAACCCACTGTCAGAGCAGAGCGTGGCTCAGGTGAGGTCATACACACGCACCCACACGCCAAGCAATGTCACCCTACATGTATAGTACGACTATCTTTTCTATTGATAGAACTTTAGGCATTTAATTTCCGCTCACACCTGATGACATAACCTTCTGTTCTACTGTCATATACAGTATATTAATGGCATATAAACTGTAACATGATTCTTATCAGGGTTGGGGTCAGTTCCGTTTTGAATTCTAGTCAATTCAGGAGGTACACAAATTGTAATTCCAATTATCTTCAATGCTTTAAAATGGAATTTGGTTTACTTTCTGAATTGACTGGAATTTCAATGGAATTGAAATCCATTTGACTCGTGTATTCTTTATGTGTGCCAAACACACTGCATTCACACAGAATGCTTTCAATATCATTTAGGAGAATTGCCAGCATGTACTAACCTGCATCTGAATTTGATGCCATGCTCACACCTGCATAGTCAATGATGGAATGGCTCACATTGCATGATCAGCATAGCTGCTTAATTGCTCTTACCGTCATGCAATGTTCTGCCTGTTACTTCCTCTTTCCTTCTTCTCCTAACCCTTTGGTTTAACCCTCACAGCACATTACGGACAAATTGGCTATGACCTCCAATGTAAGTCCTCTCACTCCTCACCCTCCGACGTGGGACATTTTGAGTCTCCTGGGGCTTGTTCAGAAGACCAGAATGTTGCAGATATAATAATATATATATATTTTTAAATGTAACCTTTATTTGACTAGGCAAGTCAGGTAAGAACAAATTCTTATTTACAATGACGGCCTAGAAACAGTGGGTTAACTGCCTTGTTCAGCGGCAGAATGACAGATTTTTACCTTGTCAGCTCGGGGATTCGATCTAGCAACCTTTTAGTTACTGGCCCAACGCTCTAACCACGGCTACCTGCCGCCCCTGATAGATAGATAGATAGCATATAGAATGGACATGACTGTTCTATACTGGTCATCTCTGTGTGACTTTCAGACTGCTCTGTACTCCTGAATCAGACCCTGCTTGCAAGGAAGGGTGAATATCCAAAGCTATTAATTAACTATTTGCCTTGTGGCATTTTCTCTCCCAAGTTGGAACCAAGCTTCAAACGACAATACCTTGAAAAGCCTCTAAGAGACATGGAATTGTCATGGTGCCTATATTATTATTATTATTATTATTATTATTATTATTATTATTTTAAACTAGACCTAGACAATAAACCCAAAACACTGCACACTATACACAAGTTCATCCTTTTACCTGGGTTCCTTGCGCCCCCTGGTGTATAGTTTTACGCTATGCGTCTCTGTTTCAACAGCCCCCCCTCCCAAAAATGCTGTTTTTCTTGTGGAATTTCATTTTAGCAGGGAGAGTGACTATTATATATCAGAGGCACACTTGCATCAGGTCATTACCAATATTGAATAGAATTGAATTGTGTTTCTAAGCTAGATGAAAATGCATTTTAAGTGTGCTCAGAGAAGCCGACTCACTTTGTTTTGTGTCTACTACACAAAATACACTTAAAGTTTGATGTTACACTTACGAAGCTTATGGGGCTCGTGTTTCATGTAAAATATGAACGTTTGAGGAGTTCCATTCAAATTCACATGCATACAATAGTGACACCTACTGGTTGACTTGTGTCACAATTAACAATAAATATAACACTACTACAGTACACTATAATAGGCTACTATTATTGTTCTGAGATAATGTCGTTTTCTCCACACTCAATCTGAAAAGGTGTTTTCTGTTTTTTTTTCTCTCCAGATAATGCAGTCTGCCAAAGAACAAATAAAGTGGTCAATACTCAAATGATCTACACTGCCTGTCCAAAGGTCAAATGTTTACAGTAATGGACAGTACGAATTTATGTGTAAATATTAAGGGGTGTATTTAGCGTTTTATGCTTAAATAGGCTATATTTATAGTAATTCGTGGCAAATACAGCATTTTTCCTATGAAGGCAAGATGATATTTGTAATTATGTTTTTGGAAATAATCTGTTTTAATTTATTTGATTTGCAATAAAAATCTGAAGAATTATGCTAGATTATAGCATATGATTTTGTTAATTTCCCTTAACCCACACAAAATGCTCTGTAAAGAACTTTAACCAAACTAAGAGAACTGAATTTTGTTTTAATTTGCTCAGGCCTACAAGACAAGGGGAACTGTTGCTTGGGCTTCAATGATTATGAAGTTATGTTACAGAGAACTTTAAACATTATATTTTGATATACTACATTTTAAAGCTTTGTAAGTTTAACAGAAAAGGGGCAATAGCCTGTGTATTGTTACAGTAGTTCAGGTTCTGGTTGAAAGTCAGGTTACTCCATGTTCATTTTAGAATGATTGTGTGCTCATAATAAAACGAAGTTGGCATAGGTTGGTAGGCGTATGGCTTTTTTTCTGAAGCACTGAGAACACCTTTAAGACCATAAGAATAAAATATATTTTGCTAAGAGCCTGTGATGAGCAAATAAACTATTTGAACATTTCCTCATTTTAACGCCAAATAGGAAGATAGGCTAATAATTGTTAGTTTTGTTGATTTATATTGCCGTCTGTTTTCTAATTTGAGTGCCTGTTGTCAAGCTAATTAAACTATTTTTTTTTGTATTTTGTGTTGTCAAAATGTCTCTTGTTCCATATTTATCATATATAATTTGACACATTTTTTTATTGTTTCCTCGAAAAGGCTTCCTGTAAGTAGTGAAGGCTGTAGCCCAGTGTCTTTTGAAATGAAATCTTACTTGTTAATATTCATGACATGGGATGTGTCTGTTTTGATTGGACGTCAGGGTCTGACGTCAAAATCTCCGCCTTCATATCAAGAGCCAATGAAGCGTTTCAGATGTTAAATATAAAAATGTGATTGGATGTGTCTGGTGCAGGGTGGAGCTTTCTGTGTTCCATATCATTCTGTGCTAAATGTCGTTTTAATTGTTCAATGTAGGCTGTAATTAGGCAAATTTAGCACAGACAATGAAGATGTGTCTGTGGTGAATATTATAGTACATGTAAAGACATTGAATAGCAAGCAAAGCTGCTTGTAGGCCTATTTTAGATTAAATTGCGATGCTTTAGATTTAAGAATTTGTAGAACTGGTTCGCTATTATATAATTGGAAAACATTTATTATAGGTTTTAAGAATTATTTCGATTCTGAAATGATAATGTTTAACGAATTTCATGGCAAGAGGGCATATAGGTCTCTTAAAATGAACACTTGGTCCAAATGTACAAGGCGCACCTGCTACTTTCATATAAGGATGAAGGAAAGGGAAACGGATTACATTTATTTAGCCTACACATCTAAAAATCGAATTAACTCTCTAAATCTTTAGTTTACGATGTTATATGCAATTTTACTGCCATTCGTGTTTAGCCTATTTTCGTTTGAAAATAATATGCACAATTGCATTATAAATAAATAAAATTTGTATTATAGGCTACATACGCTTCAAAACGCTTGTCAGTCTGGCGTTTTCAAATGTATCTATATGAATATAAATGTGTAATAGTGAAGACAAATGCAACATGTTCAATTCACAGGGTCTGTAAGCTATAAATTGTGTTAGGCTACAGTGGTCCATTCATTAGTTTTAACGACACCAAAAACGAATGAATCTTTATTGAACGCACGAAATTGCCAGCTCATAATTATAATCGGCCTGATGATAAAACCTGTCTGCGTACACTGCCCACCAAGGATTAGTTTCCCCAACCTTGGCATTGCTGCCATCTAGTGGCATATCACCGCCTTGCAGCATTTCATGTGGAGTAATTCCCTCTCTCCCCACCGAAAAGTCACTGATAGGGATATCATTCACATAATATTGGGATTGACAAACTACCATGACATTCAATCTCATAACCCAGCCCAATCAAATAGTTGGGAATATTACCAGAATATCTCAATCTCATCATGGATCGCCTAGTACTAGTGCCTTGTAGTATTGTAGGCCTATACTTAAATAGCCTATCTCGTTTTGTACTTTACCATTAGGCATATTACATATTAAGTTCCATAATCATAGGCTAATAATAATTGAAAAAACATATAGGCCTAGGTTATTTCAGAAACTTTTATAATCCAATAATAGGTTTATTGTAATCTGTATTTATCTACAATGATTGAAACGTCATTTTTATAGCGTAGTTCACTTTCCCTCTGTGCCTTAGCCAAAGCTTTTATTTCGAATCAAATCAAATGTTATTTATCACATGCTTCGTAAACAACAGGTGTAGACTAACAGTGAAGTGCTTACCTACAGGTCCTTTTTCCAAACAATTTAAGATGAAGATAAGAAAATAGAAAATAAAACACAAATATTGACACGGGGAATAAATACACAGTGAGTCCAAATCACATGGCTCTATACAGGGAGGACCAGTACAGAACCGACGTGCGGGGGTACCAGGTAATTGAGGTAACTATGTACATATAGGTAGGAGTGTACATATAGGTAGGAGTGACTCGGCAACAGGACAGATAATAGACAGCACCAGCAGCGTGTGTGTGTCGTCAGTATGCATGTGTGCGTATGTTGTGTGTGTGTTGTGGTGTCAGTGTAACTATGTGTGGGTAGAGTCCCGTGTGTGTGTCGTCAGTATGCATGTGTGCGTATGTTGTGTGTGTGTTGGGGTGTCAGTGTAACTATGTGTGGGTAGAGTCCCGTGTGTGTGTCGTCAGTATGCATGTGTGCGTATGTTGTGTGTGTGTTGTGGTGTCAGTGTAATTATGTGTGGGTAGAGTCCCGTGTGTGTGTCGTCAGTATGCATGTGTGCGTATGTTGTGTGTGTGTTGTGGTGTCAGTGTAACTATGTGTGGGTAGAGTCCTGTGTGTGTGTCGTCAGTATGCATGTGTGCGTATGTTGTGTGTGTGTTGTGGTGTCAGTGTAACTATGTGTGGGTAGAGTCCCGTGTGTGTGTCGTCAGTATGCATGTGTGCGTATGTTGTGTGTGTGTTGTGGTGTCAGTGTAACTATGTGTGGGTAGAGTCCCGTGTGTGTGTCGTCAGTATGCATGTGTGCGTATGTTGTGTGTGTGTTGTGGTGTCAGTGTAACTATGTGTGGGTAGAGTCCCGTGTGTGTGTCGTCAGTATGCATGTGTGCGTATGTTGTGTGTGTGTTGTGTTGTCTGTGTAACTATGTGTGTGTAGAGTCCCGTGTGTGTCGTCAGTATGCATGTGTGCGTATGTTGTGTGTGTGTTGAGGTGTCAGTGTAACTATGTGTGGGTAGAGTCCCGTGTGTGTCGTCAGTATGCATGTGTGCGTATGTTGTGTGTGTGTTGTGGTGTCAGTGTAACTATGTGTGTCAGTGTAACTATGTGTGGGTAGAGTCCCGTGTGTGTTGTCAGTATGCATGTGTGCGTATGTTGTGTGTGTGTTGGGGTGTCAGTGTAACTATGTGTGGGTAGAGTCCCGTGTGTGTCGTCAGTATGCATGTGTGTGTGTGTGTGTTGTGGTGTCAGTGTAACTATGTGTGGGTAGAGTCCCGTGTGTGTCGTCAGTATGCATGTGTGCGTATGTTGTGTGTGTGTGTTGGGGTGTCAGTGTAACTATGTGTGGGTAGAGTCCCGTAACTATGTGTGGGTAGAGTCAGTCCAAGAGAGTTGGTGCAACAAAAGGGACAATACAGGTAGTCCGGTTGGCCATTTGATGAGCTATTTTGCATTTTGTTTAGTAGTCTTATGTCTTAGAGGGAGAAGCTGTTCAGGGTCCTATTGGTTCCAGACTCGGTGCACTGGTATCGCTTGCTGTGCGGTAGCAGAGAGAACAGTCTATGGCTTGGATGGCTGGAGTCTTTGACCGCCTGGTATAGAGGTCCTGGATGGCAGGGAGCTCGGCCACAGTGATGTGGTAAGCCAGCCTCTGCAGAGCCTTGCGGTCGGGTGCTTTGCAGTAGCCGTACCAAGCGGCGATGCAGCCAGCCAAGACACTTAACGGTGCAGCTGTAAAACATTTTGAGGATCTAAGGGCCCACGCCAAATCTTTTCAGAGTGGGGAGAGGAGATACTGTCGTGCCCTCTTCACGACTGCGTGGGTGTGTGTGCACCACGTTAATTCCTCAGTGATGTGCACGCCAAGGACCTTGAAGCTCTGCCTCATCGCCGTTGGTGATCAGTCCTACCACTGTCGTGTCCTCAGCAAACTGGCTGAACAGGGAGTACAGGAGGGGACTAAGCAGCGCACATCCCCGAGGGGCCCCATGTTGATGGTCATCGTGGCGGATGTGTTGTTGCCTGCCCTCACCGTCTGGGGGCAGCCCGTCAGGAAGTTAACGATGTTCAGTCCCAGAGTCCTGAGCTTGGTGATGAGATTGGAGGGGACTAACCTGCCTAAATGACTATCGACCCGTAGCACTCGCATCTATAGCCATGAAATGCTTTGAAAGGCTGGTCACCTGTGGATCTGTTGGGGTGGTATGCGATTTTTGAGTGGGTCCAGGGTGATGTGAGCCGTGACAAGCCTTCAAAGCATTTAATGGCTATAGATGTGAGTGTAACTGGGCGGTAGTCATTTAGGCAGGTTAGCTTGGCATTCTTGGGCACATTCTTGGGTGGTCTGCTTGAAACAAGTTGGTATTACAGACCAGGTCAGGGATAGACTGAAAATGTCAATGAAGACACTTTGCCAGCTGGTCAGCGCATGCTCGAAGTACGCGTCCTGGTATTCTGTCGAGCCCTGCAGCCTTGCTGGGAATCTTGCCGCTGCGTTTCCCTTTGTAATCCGTGATAGTTTGCAAGCCCTACCACATTCGTTGAGCGTCAGAGGTCGGCATAGCGGGATTCGATCTTAGTCCTGTATTGATGCTTTGCCTGTTTGATGGCTCGCCCAGGAGGTCATAGCTGGATTTCTTATAAGCATCTGGAATAGTATCCCTCTCCTTGAAAGCGGCAGCTCTATCCTTTTGCTCAGTGTGGATGTTGCCTGTAATCCATAGCTTCTGGTTGGGGTATTTTCGTAAGGTCACTGTGGGGATGACGGCGTATATGCACTTATTAATGGAGCCGGTGACTGGTGTGGTAAACTCCTCGATGCTATCAGATGAATCCCAGAATATATTCCAGTCTGTGGCATTTACATGGCATTAATTGGTTAATTACGTGGGATGATACATTTCCTGAGCGAAAGGGTCAGTCACAACATCCTGTCTTCTCCTTAGCTGCACTCAGCACTAGCTATCGTCATCAACGCACCAGTTGACTGTGAGCGAGCGACGCATGTGTGCCACATCCTCAGGAAACTCGCGACATCCATTATGGCCTTTTAGAAGCGAGGCATGAGTGCTAATAGATATCAGATACATCTCCATCTGTCACAGAAAACTCAAAAGCAACCCAGCTGGCCTTTTTATGAGCATATTTTTTCTGTTGCCTACGAACATCTGTTTTCCAGACGTTTTCTCAAATGTGTTCACGTCCCGCCACTGTCTGAACTGTATGGGGAAATGAAACGCACACAAACACGTGGTTCCATCATCTCATATCGGACGGAGGCAGAAGAGAATGCTGAAAGGTCAGCCGTAGTTCACGAGGAGACGAAGAATAGAAATAGCATCTGTAGGCTAGCAAATGCCCCATAATTCAATTAAAACAGACACTTTAACACACGTCAGATATGAAACGTTTTTTTATTTATTTATAGCTTGATAGACCTATAGGCCATGGCCTAGCAAATAGGCTTACCAAGTAAAATGATGAATTCATATTGGTTTCAGCCACAGAGCTAATCAGAGATAAGTTAAAAAAATGCCTTTCACACCACCCTTTCCCATAAATACCTAAAAAAAGACATCTTATTTAGGTTGTATGATCTTTTAGCAGCTTGAGTTCAGAGAAGTGGCCGTATCATCAGTCAAAATGTGCCCTCAAACAGCTCCCAGTGACTGGTGAGAGGATGAATGAGGAGGGCTCTCTGGCAACAACCTCCCTAGCCCCTAGCCCCCATCCCTGTGACGCCCACCGACAAAGCCTAAGTGGGAGTGGGAGTTTGACAAGGGGCTTTCACACAGGGATAGCCTACAAATATGAGCGAGTGAGTTCGAAAGAAAAATAGAGAGAAATGGAATGAGAGAGAAAATACACAGGGTGGGAAATTGAGAGGGAGCGAGGGAGTGAGGGAGGAGAGCAGTGATAGGAGAGAGAGAGAGAGAGAGAGAGAGAGAGACTATGAACAATAGACACGCGCACACACACACACACACACACTGGCTCTGCAGCCCCATGGTCTGGCCTCCACCAAAGCAGGTGTGACGCAGAGGTCCGAGGCTCTGAGCACAAGTGGGAAGCGCACACTTACACACATTCAGCCCCCCTTTGTGAGAGAGCCAAGTCAAACAGGGTGAATTATGTTGCACAGCTCTGACAGAGTGACAGGGGGTGATTTCTACAAGCCAGGCAGAGGCAGTGCATTGGCCATGATGGGGCCATGGTGCTCTGGGTAACGGGAGGGGTTCAAGGAGTAGAATGGGTATTTGGGGCTGAGATTGCTGAGACTCATGGACTGCGTCGGGCCGTTGGGTCAGATTCTCCCCAAAAATGGGGTCATTGGATTATCTAGGGTGCACTTAGCTAAGACAACACTGGACAGTGTTACAGACAGACCTAGAATGTGGTTATGTCATTCTGTAAATCCTGCCCTTGTCCACTCTATCAATGTATTTTCAGGCTGTTGTGTTGTGTAATGTTACTAAGGTGTTATTCACGTTTTTGATGTTCTTAACGTAGGATACTTAAGTAGTTGGTATTGACGTAAATCTAATTCAGAAAGGACACCCACATGCATAGGTGTGTATATCCTTTCTTTCGGCCTTTCTGTTCCTCAAAGATAGGCCTACATCCCAATACAAAAGTAATCGAGCTCGATCAACTCCGTGCCTGGTCTCCATCAATACGCCTAAAACATCAGCCTCAAGGTTTGTTCTGCTCAGCTTCATTTAGTTCCATACGATGATCCAGCTGGCTCCCAACTGTCTATGTGACAGATGCAGCCCAGGTCCAATATATATATATATATATATATATATAGCCATGGAGCACAAAGGCTGACTCTTATTGGCTCGAATGTATTACCATATCTTTCGCTGATTGGTGTGTGACCTGACATTGACAAATTGGTCTCCAGCTGATTGGGTATCCCAGTGATGATGTAAAAGTGGGCTGAGCTGGATGGAAACAAGGAAGGGTGGGGTGGAATAGGGGGGTACACTGTCAATCATCAACTGTGATCAAAGGAAGACATGCTATTTTTCTCTTTAAATAAGACTGTGGGATGACTTATAGGTTGTATCGTGTTTTGCAGTCTAACATCATGTTATGTGTTGTCTATAACAGTATAAATCAATAATACAAATGGAAAGTGCTTTACTGATTAACTGGCCTATGAGAGCTTAAACCTCTTATGGAATTACAATTTATATAAGATTGTAACATTTTCATGAACTCCATTTTATTTTCTCGGCTATAGCTGTCAAATGCCTCTGCCTTATTGGTGTGAACTTTAATGTGAGCCCTTCTACCCTGTAGGTCTATTGATGACTGTCTGTGGAGTATAGACCATCATCATTTTGGAACTATAATTTGACTGGTAGTACGCCCTGTATCTATTATGTTTTAAGGACTGCATTTGTTTTTATTGAACAATCAATAACCCCCTTCCCAATCGAATTATCTTGCAAAGATTGAATTGGTTCAACACGAAAGTTTAATTTCATATTTTCACCTGCGCTATGGAAGCACAAGATGTCCTGCAATTAGCACATTTTAAACTCTCCAATATTTTTCCCACTGTCCAACGCTTTAGCCTGTGAAATGTCATATTTAATGTCATCTTGAAATGTAATTATATTTCTATGAAGTTCCAGCTGGACATATAAAATTCATTATCACATCCACACGGGGTTGCGAACGACGCCATAAAGAATACGGACAGCCAACAGCCTGCACTCGAGGCCAGTCAGTCTCTATGCCCGGCGCCCGGCCCCATGGAAACAGGCGAGTCTGTTTCAACAGAACACCAGTCCTGTCTCCTGCATCTTGTCAAAAACCGAGTCCGGCTGCCAAACCCTCGTCTCTCAATCAGCAACGGAGGACCACATGCTCCTTGGGGCCGTTTTGCACCCTAGCGTGCCACATGCTCCATTTCAAATAAACACGTAGCCCCGTTTGGCGTACCAAAGCCCACCATCTGCCCAAACAGAGCGCGCGGGATATAAATGATGGCCAATTCTTAAACAAATAAACCCGCACACAATCTTAGACCGCGGACGCACAGTCTTCGTAAAATGGAGCCAAATTAGAAAAAAATAAAACGATTTATCGTCTGGAAAGGTAAACAAGCGACAGGTTTCTGAAAATATGAGGTGACCGGCGGGGCTGAGAGGTTTCACCCCCAGAAAAACACATAATTAACAGGAAGTCAATCAAGCGAAAGTAAATTCGAGCCTTATGTTGGAAAATAAAGGCTGAAGTAGGCTAACCTAGACTACCTTGTTTTGAAAATGGGATTCTCAATGCCATATTAGGCCGACGTTTGTAGGCTATTTTCACAATATTGGACCTGGACACTCGGTCTCCAAAACACCACACTCTGTCACTAAAAGGCCCCCAGAGCGTCCAATAGGTCTCTATATTTAGGCTATTTCATATATATAAATAAAACATAGCCTATAGCCTTGCTTTAGGGCTACACTTTACACATAAACTTTGAATTCCGTTTCAAATGAATTCAAATTATGTAATGTATATGGTAAGCTATCTGGAAAATAAACATGTCGGCATCAGTTTACATTTGATAGTCTATTGAAATTTTAAAAAAGGCCTTATATTTCCCCAAATTTGGACATTGCAATTGTTTTGCCTACCAACGGTTTATGTTTACAATAGTTCACATCAAGGTCCATTTCATGCAAAATATTGAGGGCCAATTACAGAGTTTTTATTCCTTCAATGCATACACTCTAACACACATGTTTGACAACGATGAAATAAGTGTTTGGTACGCTATCATTTGTTTGTTTATAACTAAGTAACCCCTAATCAATTAGTAAAATGTATTACACTTACATATTTAAAGGCTTATTTGTAATTATTTGATTTTGGGGAACAATAAATTATTTCTAGTATCTCATAGAACACAAGAGCTGTTTTCCCTATACACAGAGTATACCAAACATTAAGAACACCAGCTCTTTCCATGACAGGACACTCAATATTGAGATGTTCCTGATATTTGTATACTCAGTGTATAGACATGCTACATAAACATGATGGGCATGCAAGTGGTACTTCCTTTTGGCCAATAGATGGCAGTAGAGTACAATGGTCTTTAGAAAAGCCAAGCACACTAAAATCACTCCTCAGTCTTTAAATATATATATATATATTTCATCAAGTAGGCCAGTTGAGAACAAGTTCTCATTTACAACTGCGACACTGCCAAGATAAAGCAAAGTAGTGCGACAAAAACAACAACACAGAGTTACACATTAACAAACGTATAGTCAATAACACAATAGAAGAATCTGTGTACAGTGTTTGCAAATGTAGAAGAGTAAGGAGGTAAGGTGATAAATAGGCCATGGAGGTGAAATAATTACAATTTAGCATTACCACTGGAATGACAGATGTGCAGATGATGATGTGCAAGTAGAGAATAGAGATACTGGGGTGCAAAAGAGCTAGAGGATAAGTAACAATATGGGGATGAGGTAGTTAGGAGTGCCATTTACATATTGGCTGTGTACAGGTACAGTGATCGGTAAGCTGTTCTGAGAGCTGATGCTTAAAGTTAGAGCGGGAGATATCAGACTCCAGCTTCAGTGATTTTTGCAATTCGTTCCAGTCATTGGCAGCAAAGAACTGGAAGGAAAGGCGGCCAAAGGAAGTGTTGGCTTTGGGGGTGACCAGTGAAATATACCTGCTGGAGCGTGTGCTACGGGTGGGTGTTGTTATGGTGACCAGTGAGCTGAGATAAGGCGGGGCTTTACCTAGCATAGACTTATAGGTGACCTGGAGCCAGTGGGTTTGGCGACGAATATGTAGCGAGGGCCAGCCAACGAGAGCATACAGGTCGCAGTGTGGGTGGTATATGGGGGTTTGGTGAAAAAACGGATGACACTGTGATAGACTACATCCAATTTGCTGAGTAGAGTGTTGGAGGCTATTTTGTAAATGACATCGCCGAAGTCAAGATCAGTAGGATAGTCACTTTTACGAGGGTATGTTTGGCAGCATGAGTGAAGTAGGCTTTGTTGCAAAACAGGAAGCCAATTCTAGATTTAATTTTGGATTGGAGATGACTGATGTGAGTCTGGAAGGAGAGTACAGTCTAACCAGACACCTAGGTATTTGTAGTTGTACACATATTCTAAATCAGAACCGTCCAGAGGAGTGATGCTAGTTGGGCGGGAGGGTACGTACGGGCAGCAATCGGTTGAAGAGCATGCACTTAGTTTTACTTGCATTTAAAAGCAGTTGGAAGCTTTGGAAGGAGTGTTGTATGGCATTGATGCTTGTTTGGAGGTTTGTTAGCACAGTGTCCAAAGAAGGGCCAGATGTATACAGAATGGTGTCATCTGTGTAGAGGTGCATCATAGAATCACCAGCAGCAAGAGCGACATCATTGATATATACAGAGAAAAGAGTCGGCCCAAGAATTGAACCCTGTGGCACCCCCATAGAGACTGCCAGAGGTCCAGACAACAGGCCCTCCGATTTGACACAATGAACTCTATCTGAGAAGTAGTTGGTGAACCAGGTGAGGCAGTCATTTGAGAAGCCAAGGCTATTGTGTCTGCTGAGAAGAATGCAGTGATTGACAGAGTCGAAAGCCTAGGCCAGGTCGATGAAGACGGCTGCACAATACTGTCTTTTAACAATGGCAGTTATGATATCGTTTAAGAACTTGAGTGTGGCTGAGGTGCACCCATGACCAGCTCGGAAAAACCAGATTGCATAGTGGAGAAGGTACGGTGGGATTCGAAATGATCGGTGATCTGTTTGTTAACTTGGCTTTCGAAGATTTTAGAAAGGCAGGGCAGGATGGATATAGGTCTATAACAGTTTGGGTCTAGAGTGTCTCCCCCTTTGAAGAGGGGGATGACAGCGGCAGCTTTCCAATCTATGGGGATCTCAGACAATACGAAAGAGAGGTTGAATGGGCTAGTAAAACGGGTTGCAATAATTTTGGCAGATCATTTTAGAAAGAGAGGGTCCAGATTGTTGAGCCCAGCTGATTTGTAGGGATCCAGATTTTGCAGCTCTTTCAGAACATCAGCTGCCTGGATTTGGGTGAAGGAGAAATGGGGGGGGGGGGAGGGGTTGCTGCAAGGGGTGCTGAGATGTTGGCCGGTGTAGGGGTAGCCAGATGGAAAGCATGGCCAGCCATAGAAAAATGCTTCTTGAAATTGTTGATTATTGTAGTTTTATCGGTGGTGACAATGTTTCCTACCCTCAGTGCAGTGGGCAGCTGGCAGGAGGTGCTCTTATTCTCCATGGACTTTACAGTCTCTGGCCGGCACAACTCTCACTCAATCTGAACGTAAAATAAAACTGGTGATGTGTGTTACATACAAACGGCTCTATGAGGAACCAACGTGGGCCCATATCTTTATCATGCGATACAATGACGGTATCCACCTTGGCTGCGAATGCATCTTCAGAGCGTTCAGTCCAAAAGTAGGAACACAGACATAACAAACCTGTCTTCAATAGCAAATGTGGTCACAGTCATTCCAGAAGAATCTTCCCAAAACAAAGGCATTTGCTTCAAACATGAGACAGTCTGAAGACAAAGGAGGATGATTAAAACATAAACAGCCGCACAGTGTGGGAAACAGGAGGTAAACATACAAGGTAAACATACATGGTAGAGGTTTACAGAGCTATCGTATATTTATAAGTTCTTTCCAGTACGATTACAATCCATAGGTTTACAAATGCATGTCAATTTCCAGAGTTTTATCAAAATGTCATGGTGTCTTATGTAAACAAGCACTCTCTCACCAACCCCCCATCCTATACTCAATGATAAAACTCAATAGGAAGGCATACGTGGAATGCAGCGTTCTGAAAACGTTGCCATGACGTTACTTTGGGGTTTGACACCCACGGGTCGAGTCTGATCGGGTCAGATGGGGACCAAAGCTTATTCAAACTTTCAAACGCTGCCGCTGTCAAATGCTTTCAATGGCAATCACTTGCCTTCAACTGCAGTTATTTAGCTGAACCAAATAGTGGTGGTGACTGAGAAGGGAAGGCTTCTTGCTTGGCTGTGGCTGGCTATGATTGACAAAGCATGGCAGTTAGGGCGGTTGTGTGGGAGACTGATGTCGCCTCAGTACCCCATCACTGGTCAGATTTACAAAGGCCGACAGAGTCGACAAAGGCTTGTCAGAATGCTCACACAGGCACAAACAAACACATTTTTCTGCCTTTGTCTCTGTCTGTCTGTCTGTCTGTCTGTCTGTCTGTCTGTCTGTCTCTCGTTCTCTCTCCTTGCGAAATAGGGCGGAGAAATTGGTGGAGGGCTGTCTGAGTGTTGTGATGTCAGACGGTGGGTGTGACTATCAGACACACGTAATTGGTGGCAGGCCTTGGCAAGAGAAAGAGAGAGAGGGGGGAGAGGGATGTTAGCGACGGAGAAAAGGGTTTGAGAGGGAAACCAAAAGTGATAGCGAGAGAGGTTTAACACAGCGCCCAGGTTCCACTGGGGGGACAGGTAGCCGAGTGGTTAGAGGGTTGGACTAGTAACCGAAAGGTTGCAAGATTGAATCCCCGAGCTGACAAGTTAAAAATATATGTCGTTCTGCCCATGAACAACGCAGTTAATCCACTGTTCCGAGGCCGTCATTGAAAATAAGAATTTGTTCTTAACTGACTTGCCTAGTTAAATAAAGGTTAAATAAAAAAATGTAAAAAACACACCTGCTGAATGAAGAAGTCGCCATTCAGAGGTTACAGTAGTTCAAGCTGTTACATAACTTTGGAGATTGTTGCAGGGCCACATAGAGGCCCATGATGCACCCCTGGGAGTATAGTGCACTTAGAGTAAGTTTATTAACCACTGGTCTGGAGAAGCATAAATATTTCGCATGACACTGTTCTCAAATGCTTTATTAGTCCTGCAAATTGTAAAGACAATGGTCTCTGTAAGTGTTTGAGAAGACTTCACAAGCAGACACTGTGGCAATTACAGGACACACCACATTCAGACACGCAGAGATCCTTAGAAAGTTGGACAAAGCAGCCCCAAGGATGTTCATTCTCATGTACTGTGCTTGACATATAGCCTCTTCTTTATCAGACTGTGTAAAGGCAGAGTAAGATATATTTCTACGCATTCTGTGGACAACCGTACCAGATAGAGTTAACATCAAAGAGCATGTTTTGCTCAGGCCCGTAAACTACCTCGGCTTTGCACGGAGGGTGGGGTAACGCTCAGTGTAAAAAAAAAAAAAAATGGATGACACACTTTCAACTATGTGAGCTTTGTCTATTTCTGCTAACTGGTGAATCAGCTGACTCACCCTGGGTGGAACTGCCCTGTTCTTCTAGGAAATCAGACACCATGAGTGGCTAGGATTTACCAGGAATCAGCCACCACAGACAGTAAAAGTCTCCCCACTCCGAGACTTTGACGAGTTCATCTGTTTTCTTTCTTGATGTCCCTTTTCTTCTAACTGACTATCTAAACTGTTCACTTAAACGTAAGACAAATATATACAAACATAGAGCTTGATATGGTAGCATGAGGATTTGAAAATCACTTGAGGGACAACAGATAGAATTTAATACTAAATATTTCAATTGGCTCACATGCTGCACGAATGGGGGACAAAGACCCTTTTGTTTTGTGTTACATATACAAGGTACAAGGTCAGCAAAATAACCTCTCCAGGTGTGATGTGACCGAACACAGCCTGCCTCCCAAGTCCCCTTGAGGCCATGCCAACAATTGAAAGCTGGATGCCATAATGGCTGTCACAAAATGGAACAACAACTAACCAATGTTTCTCCCTGAAAAGAAAGAGGTGGGACTCGAGGTAGAAGGTAGAACAAAGGTATCGCCAATGCACTGGTGGATAACGAAAAAGACGGGCGAGTGAGCGGGGTGCTCCTCAACCTAACGTCAACCTGTCACGCTCCGCGGATCACTTAATTAAGGCACATGAAGGGAGCGAGGCCTGCCGTGACACTAAATCAATCCGCCATCCACGCTTCGTCCCGGGGCCGGCCTCTGGGGCTGTACTATGACACGCTAGGCAGCTCAGACGGGCGCCCGCCATGTTGCAGACTCCGCTGGCCTCCTCTCCTTCCCCTGTGCAAACTCCTACCTTTAAGGATCCGATAAATCCCGCCACTCCCGTAGGGATTTGACAAGGCGCGGTCTAGCGTGGCTGGTTATGGTCGAGGGGACAGTGGTCGGTGATTAAGGCTGATCCGAAAGGCTGGACGGAAATCAATGGAAGAGGGTCGGAGTGGCAGAGGAGCAGAGGAAGGTCCGGTGTTTAATGGGCGTTGGGGGAGCAGGAGGCGGTCCGGTGTTTAATGGGCGTTGGGGGAGCAGGGGCGGTCCGGTGTTTAATGGGCGTCCGGTGTTTAATGGGCATTGGGGGAGCAGGGGCGGGGGTTTAATGGGCGTTGGGGGGCGGCCCGGTGTTTA
The DNA here is from genome assembly GCF_036934945.1 of Oncorhynchus masou masou. Classification (NCBI taxonomy): domain Eukaryota; kingdom Metazoa; phylum Chordata; class Actinopteri; order Salmoniformes; family Salmonidae; genus Oncorhynchus; species Oncorhynchus masou. The sequence continues at coordinate 3,061,098 of NC_088225.1, read as the reverse complement.
ATGGGCGTTGGGGGAGCAGGGGGCGGTCTGGTGTTTAATGGGCGTTGGGGGAGCATGGGCGTTGGGGGCAGTCTTCTGTTTAATGGGTGTTGGGGGAGCAGGGGACGGTCCTGTGTTTAATGGGCGTTGGGGGAGCAGGGGGCGGTCCGGTGTTTAATGGGCGTTGGGGGAGCAGGGGGCGGTCCGGTGTTTAATGGGCGTTGGGGGAGCAGGGGCGGTCCGGTGTTTAATGGGCGTTGGGGGAGCAGGGGGCGGTCCGGTGTTTAATGGGTGTTGGGGGAGCAGGGGGCGGTCCAGTGTTTAATGGGCGCTGGGGGAGCAGGGGACGGTCCAGTGTTTAATGGGCGTTGGGGGAGCAGGGGGCGGGGGTTCTAATTGAGCTAATCGCAAAGCAGGCTCCTGTGATGATATTAGAATGGATCCAATGTGCAAGAAGCTACGAGGTATGAGGGATAAGAATCAATGAGCAGGACGGGATGGGACAGGAGGCCCTGGAGTGCAGGTCGACACATTGAGAACTCTGAGGAGAACCATGGAGGAGAGCACAGGCAGGCAGTTACATGAAGGGGTGTGCGAGGCTGAGTGAGAGTCGAGGACGCATTCCGCCCGAAGGAGGAGCAAACTCCGGATGTCTGTCAGACGTGCTCATGATAGTAAACTCGCGTCATGAAGCGACTGACTTGATTGTCACGGAGTAGCCCAAACTGTCAAGTGAATCTATTGGCATCGGTGCATACTACGTAGCCTATGCTGATGTCAGTGGAAGATTTGATTGAAAGCTCGACTTACTGGCACATCTCAAGTCAATGGACCTCCGAGAGTGTGTGCCTGAGTCTAAGTACAAGCAGGCGTTAGTATCAGTGTCTGAGGCCATACTGGCGGAGGGCTGAGAGAGATTTATGATCCAAATGATGCAAATTGCACCCAGCAGTTTGAGGCTGGAGCTGTCTCTAGTCTTCCCTCACCCCCACGTCAGCTCTCCACTTATGAAACCATTACGCGTTGTAAAGGATCCAACCTCCATTGGTTGGAACGCTTGTTTATGTCATACAGGAATAAAAATACACCTCTACGACTGACACAGGTCACACATCCCACCGTGGGTCTTTCTTCTCTCTCGACGCAGTGTCGTGTTTCTGCTAATCAGGACCCCGCGTGCGCTTGCAATTAATCTCCGGGTCTTGACGGGCCTTGCAAATAAAGCAAACAGCCCCTATGGTTCTGTCGTGATGTTTGATTTCCATCCGCCCACTGGAAAGTAGGCCCAGCCATCTATCACCCGCTGGATCTGCCTGCCTCTCAATCTCTCGGCACTCACCAGAAATGAGACCCAGCCTGATTGGGCTTAATGTCAAACACATGGCCCTGGTTGGCCAGCGCAACTTTCCCACCAGAGCTCCAGAAGAGGCGCCCTCTCTGATCAAGAGAGGAACCAACCAAAAGCCAGGCGTCGTAGACCATCGCTTTGGCAAGCGGTAAACAAAACAATCTTTTTTTCTCAGGGATTTTGACATGTGGTTTGGTTCGGGCCTAGGGAATGTTTTTGCTTTTGCGTTTTTGTTAGCTATGGTGGTGGGTTGGATTCTGATGAATAGGAAAATTATTTATGTTTGGATGGATGGTGTTTGAAGGAATTGGTGTGTGTGTCTATTGTCTATAGTCCTGACTAAGGGATCTTGATTGAACCCCCCAGCACCCCTTCCTCCCCCCTGCCCTCTCTGTCTCTCTCCTTCATTCATTCACAGTGAGGAAGGCCTTTGGTGGGCAGTAGAAGCCTTTTAACCTGGAATTGCTCTGATTGGATCAGGGGTCAGTCGGTAGACCTCTAAAGCCGCTCTGCCCCATCCGTCAGTGTCACACCACTATTAGTGCTATTATCATCAAAGTCACACTGTGAATTATAGCACATGCAAAAAGCCCGCTGTCCGGATTCTGCAGTGACCTGCGCCAAATGATATAACAGAGGTGAAACTCCCATTGGTGACTTCACTGAGGGGAGAGGAAAAAAGGACTCTGCTTAGATGCTTACACAGAGACTAAGATGGCTGACATAGAGACTAAGATGGCTGACACAGAGACTAAGATGGCTGACACAGAGACTAAGATGGCTGACACAGAGACTAAGATGGCTGACATAGAGACTAAGATGGCTGACATAGAGGCTAAGATGGCTGACACAGAGACTAAGATGGCTGACACAGAGACTAAGATGGCTGACACAGAGACTAAGACAGAGACTAAGATGGCTGACACAGAGACTAAGATGGCTGAGAGCTAAGATGGCTGACACAGAGGCTAAGATGGCTGACACAGAGACTAAGACTAAGATGGCTGACACAGAGACTAAGACTAAGATGGCTGACACAGAGGCTAAGATGGCTGACACAGAGACTAAGATGGCTGACAGAGACTAAGATGGCTGACACAGAGACTAAGATGGCTGACATAGAGGCTAAGATGGCTGACACAGAGACTAAGATGGCTGACACAGAGACTAAGATGGCTGACATAGAGGCTAAGATGGCTGACACAGAGACTAAGATGGCTGACACAGAGACTAAGATGGCTGACACAGAGACTAAGATGGCTGACACAGAGACTAAGATGGCTGACACAGAGACTAAGATGGCTGACATAGCACAGACTAAGATGGCTGACTGACGTAGAGACTAAGACTAAGACTAAGATGGCTGACATAGCGACTAAGATGGCTGACATAGAGACTAAGATGGCTGACACAGAGACTAAGATGGCTGACATAGAGGCTAAGATGGCTGACACAGAGACTAAGATGGCTGACATAGAGACTAAGATGGCTGACACAGAGGCTAAGATGGCTGACACAGAGGCTAAGATGGCTGACACAGAGGCTAAGATGGCTGACATAAAACATGACAGGCTGGCTGACAGGGTTTTGGCAGGGTGAATGGCATCTCGACAACTAAATCACCCAAAACTATACTGCTAGTCAGACACCTGAAGACAAAATGGCTAACTTCTCTAAGACATTTGTAGTCATGTACTGTATCTGGGAAGTTTGGGGTCAATCCAGTCTCAGTATCAATCAATTCAGCAGATTAATTTAAATTTCTCTTCAGATTTATACCAAGGGCATACTTTGCCATATAGTATTTTTAGATGACTGTGCTCACAACTATCACAATAGTGCACCTTGGCCAACAAAACCACATCCCTATATTTTCAACCAAACTACCTCCATACATTTACAACCAAACCACATCCCTACATTTTCAAACAAACTACCTCCATACATTTACAACCAAACCACCTCCATTACAATTACATCCAAACCACATCCCTACATTTTCAACCAATCTTCCTCCATATATTTTCAAACAGCATTAGCCCCATTGGAGAAATAGAAAGCGTTAATCTCTATAAGGGTTGCTGAGCAGCTGGAACTTCTGCTCTCCATACGGTTTCTCATGTCTGAGGCCTTTCCCTCTACTCATATCTCAGGAAGAGACGCCCACTGTTCACGAGCCTGGCCATGCCTGTGTCAGTCTTAGTTATGGCCAGGGCATGCTTCTCCCAGAAAACATTATCATCCCCTCAAATCAGCCGCCGCATATTCATGAGGGGCGAACAAAACTGTGTCAGCAGAGAGGAAGAATCGGCACGGTGGGGGGGGGGGGTCTGATCTGAGAGACAGAGTGTGGAACGTTCTCTGAACAATGACTTTCAACCTGTCCATCAACGCTAGGCCTGTGGACTTGAAGCACAGCACATGCTACACTCCACTCAGAGAAGCACAAGCAGCCAGACACACACACAGACATAGACCACGATCACAGACACATATGTACCAGCAGAATGAAACAAATAGACTCATATTTCTTCGATTCACAATCACACACGAGATTGAAATAAAAGAGAGTAGAAAATGATTAGATACATCAATGTTGGATTGTGTTATGTCTATAAGCATCAATTCTTGCATTCATGTGTAATGTACAGTGCATTTTCCCACATTTTGTTTACGTTACAGCCTGATTCTAAAATGTCTTAAATGAAAAAATGTCCTCTTCAATCTACACACAAAACACCATAATGACAATCCAAAAACAGGTTTTTAGAAATTTTAGCAAATGTATTACATATAAAAAACAGTAACACCTAATTTACATAAATATTTGCCATGAGACTCGATATTGAGCTCAGGTGAATCCTGTTTCCCTTAATAACCGTCCTTGAGATGTATCTACAACTTGATTGGAGTCCACCTGTGGTAAACTCAATTGATTGGAGGTAATTTGGAAAGGCAAACACTTGTCTATATAAGGTCCCACAGTTGACAGTGCATGTCAGAGCAAAAACCAAGCCACGGGGTCGAAGGAATTGGCCATATAGCTCTGAGACAGGAGGATGTTGAGGCACAGATCTGGGGAATGTACGGCGAGATCCTTGATGAAAACCTGCTCCTGAGCGTCCAGGACCTCAGACTGGGGCGAAGGTTCACCTTCCAACAGGACAACGACCCTTAGCACACAGCCAAGACAATGCAGAAGTGGCTTTGGGGCAAGTCTCTGAATGTCCTTGAGTGACCCAGCCAGAGCCCGGTCTTCAACCCGATCAAGCATGTCTGGAGAGACCTGAAAATAGCTGTGCAGCAACGCTCCCCATCCAACCTGACAGAGCTTGAGAGGATCTTCAGAGAAGAATGGGAGAAACTCCCCAAATACCGGTGTGCCAAGCTTGTACATAAGAAGACTTGAGGCAGTTATCGTTGCCAAAGGTGCTTCTTCAAAGTACTGAGTAAAGGGACTGAATACTTATGTAAATGTGATATTTCAGTTGTTGTTTTTTTGATACATTTGCAAATAAAATTTAAAGCCAATTTTTGCTTTGTCTTTATGGGGTATTGTATGTAGATTGATGAGGGAAAAAACAATTGAATCAATTTTAGAATAAGGCTGTAACTTAATAAAATGTGGAAAATGTCAAGAGGTCTGAATACTTTCCGAATGCACTGTATGTGTGCTTGTGTGTGTGTGTGTGTGTGTGTGAGAGTGTCTAGGCCTCAACAGTGGTCACTGATACCATGTGAATATGTGTTTGTATATGTGTGTGTGCGTGTGTGTGTTTGTATAAACGTGCTTGTGTGTGTCTCTCGGCCACCACCGGCTCTGTTCATCAGCACAAAAATAATTTACAGCCCTCCAGGGCTGCTGGGGTAAGGAGTCAAAGTTCAACCCTGACGCCCCCGTCTGGTCAATCAAAACCCACTCAATGCCAAAGTCCAGCCTCTCTCTTTATGGCCCCATTCATTCTATCAATCTGTAACGGGGGCCAGGCCGGGGAGGGAGCGAAAAAGTCCTGCTTCTGTTGGATGGAGCCTTCGTTTTTCAATTATCTCTAGGGGCATGGGGCCACAGTTTCAATTTCCCTCCGGAGGAGAGGTTCAATGTGTAACCTTATTGCCGCCTGATAAACATGACTTTTTCCTTTGAACCCCCACTTTGGCCCCTCTAATATCGCTGTAATCTGTGTTTGGCTCTTCAGCTGTCAATAGGGACACCCCTGAGTGGGGCGGTCAGGGCCCTGAGCAGGGGCCAGTCACCTGGCTTGGTGGAGATAGGCTTCTAAAAATAAGTGTGATTGCATGGGAAGAAGGGAGGTGAAGCAAACAAGCTATAACTCTGGTTGGGTTTGTGTGTTTTGTGCTCTCTCTCTCTCTCTCTCTCTCTCTCTCTCTCTCTCTCTCTCTCTCTCTCTCAAAGACAGGAGGCAAAGTATAGATTCGATGGCTTGCTGGTGCTCTGCAGACGAACAGTAGATGCCGATGTGTTATCAATATTCCCGCTTTTCCTGTGTCAGACCCACTTAAGTGTGAAAAATATGCAGTGGGTGGATCAATAGGTTATTCCCAGGGGGAGCCGCTCTGTGCTATGTGAGACACAATTGCTATACGGGAAAGGGACTGTTACATTTATGTAAATCCTTTATGTCTAGCTAGAGTCCAAATATACACTTCTTGGATATACTTATTCAGTATTCATGTCATAGTTCAATGCCACACTTTATATAAATCCTGGCATTTTAGTTCACAATGAGATTCCGTTCTACAAACATTTTATTAGAAGGACACAAAGGGAACTATCAGGATATGAGGAATGAACTGGGCATGTATGAAAAGGCTATTGATTCATATTGCACATCAGGCGACAAGTTGTGGGTCATATTGTTTACTTCAGTGGTTATCATGAGTCACTACACACTGGGCACAAACATAATTTCAACGTCTAGTTTTGGATTTGCATTCAGTTGGCTTGTCAACTAACGTGAATTCAACGTGAAATAAAATCTAAAAAATGTCACCAAGTCATTGGATTTAGGTTAAACGTTGGGTGACAAAAAGACACAATTCTTTAACGTTGATGACATGTTGCAAATCCAGTCCGTTTTACACATTGAATCAACATCATCACATTGAATTTCTTTGTTGAAATTACATGGAAACAATGTTGATTCAACCCGTTTTTGCCCAGTGTCTAGAAAACACCAAGAACACATTGGCACCATGATAAGATCTTGACAAACCCTACACAACATGCATCTGGTCACAAGTTACAACTCAGGAATTGGCTACACATCACGAATTAGGGAACTCTGATGCAGAGTATTGTGGTGCCATTGTGTTTTGTTTGTTAAGATGAGGAACCACTGATAGTGATCTGTTTCCAATTCAACAAATGTGGTAAAAATTGTAGATGAAGTTAGATCTATACACAGTACCAGTCAAAAGTTGGGACCCACCTACTCATTCAAGGGTTTTTCTTTATTTTTACTATTTTCTAAATTGTAGAATAATAGTGAAGACATCAAACTATGAAACAACACATGGAATCATGTACAGTTGAAGTCGGAAGGTTACATACACCTTAGCCAAATGCATTTAAACTCAATTCCTGACATTTAATCCCTGTTTTAGTTAGGATCACCACTTTATTTTAAGAATGTGAAATGTCAGAATAACAGTAGAGAGAATGATTTATTTGTGTTTTTATTTATTTCATCACATTCCCAGTGGGTCAGAAGTTTACATACACCCAATTAGGATTTGGTAGCACTGCCTTTAAATTGTTTAACTTGGGTCAAACATTTTGGGTAGCCTTCCACAAGCTTCCCACAATAAGTTGGGTGAATTTTGTCCCATTCCTCCTGACAGAACTGGTGTAAATGAGTCAGGTTTGTAGGCCTCTTTGCTCGCACACACATTTTCAGTTCTGCCCACAAATTTTCTATAGGATTGAGGTCAGGGCTTTGTGATGGCCATTCCAATACCTTGACTTTCTTGTCCTTAAGACATTTTGCTTGGTGTCATTGTCCATTTGGAAGACCCATTTGCGACCAAGCTTTAACTTCCTGTCTGATGTCTTGAGATGTTGCTTCAATATATCCACGTAATTTTCCTGCCTCATGATGTCAGCTATTTTGTGAAGTTCACCAGTCCCTCCTGCAGCAAAGCACCCCCACAACATGATGTTGCCACCCCTGTGCTTCACAGTTGGTGTGGTGTTCTTTGGCTTGCAAGCCTCCCCCTTTTTCCTCCAAACATAGTGATGGTCATTATGGCCAAACAGTTATATTTTTGTTTCATCAGACCAGAGGACATTTCTCCAAAAAGTAGGATCTTTGTCCCTATGTGCAGTTGCAAACCATAGTCTGTTTTTTATGGTGGTTTTGGAGCTGTAGCTTCTTCCTTGCTGAGTGGCTTTTCAGGTTATGTCGATATAGGACTCATTTTACTGCGGATATAGGTACTTTTGTACCTGTTTCCTCCAGCATCTTCACAAGGTCCTTTGCTGTTGTTCTGGGATTGATTTGCACTTTTCGTACCAAAGTATGTTAATCTCTAGGAGACCGAATGCGTCTCCTTTCTGAGTGGTATGTTTATACTTCTTTACTATTGTTTGTACAGATGAACGTGCTACCTTCAGGTGTTTGGAAATTGCTCCCAATGATGAACCAGACATGTGGAGGTCTATGATTTTTTTCTGAGGTCTTGGCTGATTTCTTTTAATTTTCCCATGTCAAACAAAGAGGCACTGAGTTTGAAGGTTGGCCTTGAAATACACCCACAGGTACACTTCCAATAGACTCAAATTATGTCAATTAGCCTATCAGAAGCTTCTAAAGCCATGACATAATTTTCGAAATTTTCCAAGCTGTTTAAAGGCACAGTCAACGTAGTGTGTTTAAACTTCTGAACCACTGGAATTGTGACACAGTGAATTATAAGTGAAATAATCTGTCTGTAAACAATTGTTGGAAAAATTACTTGTGTCATGCACAAAGTAGATGTCCTAACCAACTTGCCAAAACTATAGTTTGTTAACAAGAAATTTGTTGAGTGGTTGAAAATTAGTTTTAATGACTCCAACCTAAGTGTATGTAAGCTTCTGACTTCAAGTGCAGTAACCAAAAAAAGTCTTAAACAAATCCAAATATAGTTTATATTATAGATTCTTCAAGGAAGCCACCTTTTGCCTTGATGACAGTTTTGCACACTCTTGGCATTCTCTCAAACAGCTTCATGAGGAATGCTTTTCCAACAGTCTTGAAGGAGTTTCCACATATGTTGAGCATTTGTTGGCTGCTTTTCCTTCACTCTGTGGTCCAATTCATCCCAAACCATCTCAATTGGGTTGAGGTTGGGTGATTGTGGAGGCCAGGTAATCTGAGGCAGCACTCCATCACTCTCTTTCTTGATCAAATAGCCCACGCACAGCCTGGATGTGTGTTTTGGATCATTGTTCTGTTGAAAAACAAATGATTGTCCCACTAAGCGCAAACCAAATGGGATGGTGTATCACTGCAGAATGCTGTGGTAACCATGCTGGTTAAGTGTGCCTTGAATTCTAAATAAATCAATGACAGTGTCATCAGCAAAGCACCCCCACACCTCCTCCTCCATGCTTCATGGTGCGAACTACACAGGCAGAGATCATCTGTTCACCTACTCTGCATCTCACAAAGACAACGCAATTCGACAATGAAGGCCTGATTCACACAGTCTCCTCTGTGTGAGGGGTGTGTCTGTGACTTGAACTCTGTGAAGCATTTATTTGTGCTGAAATGTCTGAGGCTGGTAACTAATGAACTTATCCTCTGCAGCAGAGGTAATTCTGAAGGTTTCTTCAAGTGCAGTCACAAAACCCATCAAACGCTATGATGAAACTGGCTCTCATGAGGACCGCCACAGGAACGGAAGACCCAAAGTTCATGAGATTTTACAGTTTGACTTAAAGTAATGATGGACTGTCGTTTCTCTTTGGTTATTTGAGCTGTTCTTGCCATAACATAGACTTGGTATTTTACCAAATAGGGCTATCTTCTATATACCAACCCTACCTTGTCACAACACAACTGATTGGCTCAAACGCATTAAGAAGGAAATAAATTCCACAAATTAACTTTTAACAAGGCACACCTGTTAAGATGTGCAATCCAAGTGACTACCTCATGAAGGTGGTTGAGAGAATGCCAAGTGTTTGCAAAGGCTACTTTGAAGAATCTCAGATATAAAATATATTTTGATTTGTTTAACACTTACTATATTACTATATGATTCCATTAACTATTTCATAGTTTTTGATGTCTTCACTATTCTACAATGTAGAAAATAGTAAAGATAAAGAAAAACTCTTGAATGAGTAGGTCCAAACCTTTGACCCCCCCCCCCGTTAGCGTTAGTTTATGCTAACTTGCTAGCTGGCAACTTCACAAGCAGTAAATAGTTAGTTAGCATGAGCTGCTAGCTAGTGCTAACTAGCGACCTTACTACTAGATCATCTGAGGTAAAATACATTAAAAAAGATAACGTGACTTAATTGCAGTTGTAAGAATTTCCACTAGTGACTGATAGCTTTACAGTTGATGTTACTTTATAGCCTTTTAGCTATTTTACACAGCATTTGATGTCATATAGCTAAATAGCTAGCTACGTTTTTAAGAGAGAGCCTACTTGGCATCTCACCCCGTTTTCAGTCACACTGAATTAGGTGTGAGCAGTGCAGGAGGTGGGCTCATGAGCTGTGCTCAGATTTGACTGGGGATAGCTTTATTTGTGACGTATGTACAAATTAGAATTGAGCAATAGCAGAGAATAAGAGAGTTGCCACATCAATATTAGACTGAATTATCAGTTAAGTTATGAGTTATTCTTATTAATGCTTATATTCTAATGGTATTTAATGTTATTAGATGTTCCATTCCAATATTCCAATTCATTTTTTTTAATGAATTAAAAACAACTATTGAAAACCTTTTGCTCCTGAATGTCATTTTAAAGACAGCTGCGATAAAACATATTGCAATATTCAAATCATATTTTGTGCAATTGTACATAATGGATTGTATTGAAAAGGAACAACAAATAAATAACAAAGGAAATTAATGTGCAGGTGAGTTAAAAAGAGGGACTTTACATCATATCTGCTCATATTAATTGTGCGTATATTAATTGGGACATGTGCAACAACATTTCCCCCCATATTTTAGTTACCCCCTAGTACCCTATAGCCTAGTAATGCACTTGAAATTCACATAGTGTACTTTATCCCTTCGAATAAACCCTCCCATTCAAATAATTGTGAAATAATTAAACAATAAATGTACTTGAAAGTCATGATCATGCCCAAAGCTATAACTGCTGCTTTCATCTTGAGCAGGCTTTGTCCAATCTTGCCATGTCATGCCACGGTACATTTCACCGAAAAACAGATTTAAATCAAGTGTTTTGAACACAGTTCTACTAACTGAGATGCAATAAGTACACAAAGTAGGACAACCGTAACAAATATTGTTCCCCGCACCACGGCTGATGCGGGTGCCGACCCAGCATTGACGCGAAAGTCGGGGAGCCGAGCACAGTGTATTGACCAGCATGCTCAAGAAGCAGCCAGTGTTTCAGTGGGGGGAAAGGATAATGGGAGAAAGATGAGAAGGAAAACAATAGCAAAGCGCATTTTCGACCTCGAATATGAAGAAGAGGAGGAGGAAGACCCCACATACGAAGACTTTGGCAACACGACATCGCACAGCCAGCCTCTATGTGTACGTAAACGTTTAACGGTTATTTGTAGTCTGGTCTTCATACAGTAACGATAACTGCCCATTCCGTGAGGGGCGAGTATTTGTCGCTCACGATTTATGTCGCTAATTACCCTACCCGGACTGTCTATTACAGCACAGACTGCAGAAGAGAAGAAAGCACACACACCCGGTGAATGAGAACGTAGAAGAGAATCCACCATGCAACATCGCTCTCCAGAAGTTGAAAACGAGGGTTTGGGTCGACTATTATCATATCATATTTTTTTGCGACAAAGTTTTCTCTATTATCTTTCGGGGTTGGCACGCGTCTGCTCGTTGTGGTGGCATCATATGAGCATGTTGACCGACCGACATAAATCCTATTTGTACGTTAGTAATATAGCACCCCACCTCCTCACTTAAGGGGTTACAACTTGGAACCACAAGGCTGTAGTAGTAGTGACACAGAGAGCATTCACCTCTCAGCTGTGTTTTGTTCTAATGGCGCTTATTGTGAGAGGGGCATGGTGAGGGCAGCCATTGATCTCAATGACGGAGAAGAGGAGGAGAGCACAAACCGTTGGCAAGGGGAAATGGTGAAAAGAACGACAAGCCAAGACAGCAACAAGTAACATGTTGTTGCTACTCCTAAATAAAGGAAGGATGCTGAATCATAGCTTGACAATTAAACTTTATTTACTTTTTGTCAAGACAAAATCATTTATGAAGAAGAATATGGTATCATCATCACAGGGATTTTCTGTTGTTTCAACCTGGCTATGATTTTTCACCATAGCAGACCATAGCTGATTATACATAATATATATATTTTTTAAAACTGACAATTACACACAAGTGAGACAACGTATATGACTGATTTCTTATCTCAAAACAGATACCAGTGTCAGACAACCCCAGTGTGGAACGCATCGAGGAGGGTGACTTCATGGCAGAGGTACACTGGCTGATGGCTGTGTGTGTGAGTGCATGCATGTGGTTTAGACTTTCTATGTATGACTTTTTGACTTCTTAATGTCTCTAAAGGGTCTTGGAGGCCTACAGTCACGTTCAAAGGCTGACCTGGTTGCCATGGTGCTAAGCATGCAGCGAGAGATGGACAACCTGAGGGAGCAAATCAGATGCCTCACAGGTGAGGGCTAGGCAGGAGAATAAGGAGGAAGTTGCCCCTAGACACTGATCTAAGTTCAGTTTTTAATTTCCCCTGCTAATGATTAAGGTTAGGAGTCAGGAGGGTATGCTGTTCCTACATCTGTGCCTAAGAGCAACCCAGGATGCTTTAATCTCTTGAATTTTTGTGGGATTCATGCTATTGACTGCCATACAATCTATCGTATGCTAGCGTGTGGAAAGTTGGCACGTAACCTGGAGGCCCTGATCGAGAGGACGGAGGTGTGGTCGAGCACCACGGACCGGAGAACTACATCTCCCAGCATGCCCGAGATCCTGGTGACAAGTGGTGCCATGACAACGTCGGCCCTGCTGGCCTCTCCAGGGGTGCTGAACGGGTGCTGGGCGGCCAAACTAGAGCCCCTCCACCCCCACCAGAATGGACAACCTCCGGGGTCTCATGAGGGGGGTTCCCAGATCAACGGACCACCTCTCTATCAGGAGGTGATGAACCACTTTAAGTGTCTTTGACATCAAAAATATTTAGCAAAGGTTTTCGGGAGAGGTTCAAAGCTGTACTAGAAGTCTTACTTTTGATGTCATGCAATATGCAAAATTATATGTTTTCTTTGAAGTTAACTGAATAGGGCTTTGGTCTTGGTCTTATAGCAGAATGTCAGTATACAGTGGGGTCCATAATGATTGGCACCCTTGATAAAGATGAGCAAAAAAGACTGTATAAAATAAATTATACAAACACTGAGCTGTGTTGTATGCAAAAAAAAAAATGTGAAAGGGCATTATTTTATACTAATACAATTGCTCAGAGAAAGAGATTTTGTTTAACAAGTAATAAAATAAAATATAGGTGTCAAAATGATTGGCAACCCTGTTTTCAATGCTCTTGCTCTTGCATATCCCCCCCTTGTGACACTAATCCTTTTTCTAAAATGTGTTATGAGATTGGAGAACACGTTGGGAGGGATCTTAGACCATTCCTCCATACAGAATATTTCAAGATTCTTAATATCCGTAAAAACCACAGGTTTTCAAACGAGGTTCAAGTCCGGAGACTGAGATGGCCATTGCAAAATGTGGATTTTGTGATCAATTAATCTTTTATTTGTGGATTTTTGATTAGTGCTTGGGGTTATTGTCTTGCTGGAAGATCCATTTCAGGCCAAGTGTCAGCCTCCTGGCAGAGGCAACCAGGTTTTGGGCTAAAATGTCCTGGTACCGGGTAAAGTTCACGATGCCGTTGACCATAACAAGGGCCCCGGGAACAGTGGAAGCAAAATCATTTTGACCCCTATCTCTTTCTCTGAGCAGTTGTATTAGTATAAACAATATAATTTTCATAATTTTTTTTGCATACAGTACAGCTCAGTATTTGTATTATGTATACTGTATTTTATGCTCATCAAGGGTGCAATGATTGCAGACCCCACTGTATCTCTAAAATGGGATGGGCCACGACAATGTTAAAGACGCAACCTAATGGCTTATGCCCTCCAGTTCATCACTGCAGAGCTGCTTGACCGCTGTAACACGGGGACCACTGCCCAGAAGCTGACCAACGACCTGCTCCGGGGCCTCTATGAGAGGGACTGCCTGGCCTCTCACTCCATCTCTGGCATTGTCAACAACAAGAGGGGCCAACCCAAGCCTGCCCTGCCTGCAGACGAGATCCAGGCAATACTGAGTAAGGTCTCGTCTGTACTGCAGCCTGAGACAGCTAGACACACCCCCTCATAACAGCTAGGCACACCCCCTCATAACAGCTAGACACACCCCCTCATAACAGCTAGACACACCCCCTCATAACAGCTATGTCACACTTCCCGCCCTAACCTCATGCTACAATGTAAATACTTTTCACATCAACTTCATACTTTCCTATTAAAGCGGTGACTGTAAGTCGATCTGGATAAGAGTGTCTGCTAAATGACTGCTGTAGCAGTGCTGTTATTTCCGTTTGACTTCTGGACATTGCCTGGGATGTCGTTTATAGACCGCGGTAATCTTGGTACAGACATAGAGATGTATAGAGATCTCAGCTTTGTATCTGTGCCATTATGGCATCTGACAACATTGAGGCTCTCTCCATTTTACAGAGTTTGATGTTTGAAAAAAAGTGTAAAGCTAATATCGGTGATTTACCGCCACCTGCAGTGCTGGAGTCTTAAACCAAATCTTTTCATTAATTTATTGTGCCCACTAGATAGATGGCAGTGATACAGCTTAAAGCCATTTACAAACTAGGCAAAACAGTTAGCTGAAGAAGACACCATCGTGCCCACCAAGCTCATCACTAAGCTAAGGACCCTGTGACTAAACACCTCTCTCTGCAACTGGATCCTGGACTTCCTGACAGGCTGCCCCCAGGTGGTAAGGGTAGGCAACAACACATCTGACACGCTGATCCTCAACACTGGGCCCCTCAGAGGTCGCATGCTTAGTCCCCTCCTGTTTTCCCTGTTCACCCACGATTGCGTGGCCAAGCAGGACTCCAACAACATCACTAAGTTAGCTGACGACACAACAGTGGTAGGCCTGATCACCGACAACGATAGGGAGGAGGTCAGAGAACTGGCAGTGTGGTGCCAGGACAACAACCTCTCCCTCAATGTGAGCAAGACAAAGGAGCTGATTGTGGATTGTAGGAAAAGGCGGGCCAAACAGGCCCCCATTAACATCGATGGGGCTGAAGTGGAGCGGGTCGAGAGTTTCAAGTTCCTTGGTGCCCACATCACCAACGAATCAAACTATCATGGTTCAAACACACCAAGACAGTTGTGACGAGGGTACGGAAACACCTTTTCCCCCTCAGGAGAATGAAAAGATTTGGCATCAGTCCCCAGATCCTCAAATGTTCTACATCTGCACCATCGAGAGTATCCTGACCGGTTGCATCACCGCCTGGCATGGCAACTGCTCGGCATCCAATGGTAAGGCGCTACAGAGGGTAGTGCGTACGGCCCAGTACTTCACTGGGGCAAGCTTCCTGACATCCAGGACCTATATACTAGATGGTGTCTGAGGAAGGCCCATAAAACTGTCAAAGACTCCAGTCACCCAAGTTATAGACTTTTCTCTCTGCTACCGCACTGCAAGCGGTACCGGAGCGCCAAGTCTAGGACCAAAAGGCTCCTTAACAGCTTCTACCCCAAAGCCATAAGGCAACTGAACAATTAATCAAATGGCCTCCCGGACTATTTACATTGAACCCCCCCCCCTTCCACTCTGTTTTTCCACTGCTGCTACTCACTGTTTATTATCTATGCATAGTCACTTTACAAATTACCTCGACTAACACATTGACTCGGGACTGGTCCCCCTGTATATACGCTACTGTTCAAAAGTTTGGGGTCACTTAGAAATGTCCTTGTTTTTTAAAGAAAATCTATTTTTTTATCCATTAAAATAACATCAAATTAATCAGAAATACGGTGTAGACATTGTTAATGTTGTAAATGACTATTGTAGCTTAATGGAATATCTACGTATTTTTTTATATATATATTTAACCTTTATTTTACTAGGCAAGTCAGTTAAGAACAAATTCTTATTTTCAATGACGGCCTAGGAACAGTGGGTTAACTGCCTGTTCAGGGGCAGAACGACAGATTTGTACCTTGTCAGCTCGGGGATTCGAACTTGCAACCTTTCGGTTACTAGTCCAACGCTCTAACCACTAGACTACCCTGCAGCCCCAATATCTACGTAGGTGTACAGAGGCCCATTATCAGCAACCATCACTTTTTCAATGGCACTTTGTGTTAGCTAATCCAAGTCGATCATTTTAAAAGGCTGATTGATCATTATTAGAAACCCCTTTTGTAATTATGTTAGCACAGCTGACAGTTGTTCTGATTAAAGAAGCAATAAACTGGCCTTCTTTAGACCAGTTGAGTATCTGGAGCATCGGCATTTGTGGGTTCGATTACAGGCTCAAAATGTCCAGAAACAAAGACATTTCGTCTGAAACTCTATTCTGAGAAATGAAGGCTATTTCATGCGAGAAATTGCCAAGAAACTGAAGATCTCATACAACGCTGTGTACTACTCCCTTCACAGAACAGCGCAAACTGGCGCTAACCAGAATAGAAAGAGGAGTGGGAGGCCCCGGTGCACAACTGAGCAAGAGGACAAGGACACTAGAGTGTCTAGTTTGAGAAACAGATGCCTCATGTTCTCAACTGGCAGCTTCATTAAGTAGTACCAGAAAAACACCAGTCTCAACGTCAAGAGGCGACTCTGGGATGAGTTTCTCTGTCCAGTGTCTGTGTTCTTTTGCCCATCTTCATTTTTAATTTTAATTGGCCAGTCTGAGATATGTCTTTTTCTTTGCTATTCTGTCTAGAAGGTCAGCATCCCAGAGTCGCCTCTTCATTGTTTTATTCGGCGCATGTAACAAATGCAATTTGATTTGACAATGCTCTGATCATTGGCTGATCGCTCCCAAGTCATAGGAATCCCCACCCAGTTGACACCTTTAAAATGATGGAACCCCTCAATGGCAATGTCCATGCAAAAATGGGTTATTTACATCTCTATAGGTTTCTGATCTTTGACCTCTCACCCACAGGGGCGGTGCAGCACTATTTCCCAGGGAAGACGGACTCGGAGATCAAGGGCTACATCCGCCAGAAGCTGCAGAACGAAGCCAAGCGACTCCGCAAGAAGCCTCATCTGGCCGTGAAGGTGGAGCCCGAGGCCGGGGCTGAGGGGGCAGAGACTACTTTCTACACCTAAGCGGTGTGGCCACGCCAAACCCCACCCCCTGTTCCACCCAGGGAGTGAAGTGCCCTGCCTCTGTCCAGGTTAAAGTGCAATTATGGGAGGGAGACTCACGTAAAAACTGCTGTGAGAGGGAACCAAAATGGAGCAGCCTTATCAACACCAGTCTAGTCTATCTGTTTGTCTGTCCATTCCCAGCCACGTCTCTGGGCTGGGAGAGAAATAGGCTAGTGAGGGAGGAGTCTATTTGTCTGACAACGTGATCATTCCAGGGGAAGTGTTATGGACTCCAGTCTGATCAAGACTAGTTACTGCTCAGGTGAAGTAAGATGATACTGTAGCTTATTCTTCCTCTGTCCTCTGGCATCGTTTGCAAGCCTCAGCCAGCTAGCCAGCCAGCAGTAGTAGGCCTAGTAGATGGCAAGTGATTTGTTACCAAGTTTAGTACTCTTGTTTCTGTGAAAGAGGTAGCAGTCAGTCGGTGCTCCATAGAGAAGTCGTAACAGAAGCCCCGAACAACATAGCTGTCAGCGAAGCTGCGCTGCACTCTGTGCCACTTCAGTTTGATTTACAGTATTGTCATTGACCTCGTGAAATGAACGTCGCCTTAGTATTGAATTAATTATAAAAAATAAAAATTGACTTTTTTCCCCCCAAAAGCATCATTGTCCTTTTTAAAAGAAAAAAATTCAACTAGAACTGATACTTACACGCCATGTTATCATAACAGCAATACCCTCGAGACATTTTCAAAATGGTATCTTGTAAAACATTAAATTGAAATTATTTTAAAATTAAGAGATCCAACCCACCCTTTTCTAATGATTACTCTTTACGTTGCATGATACATCAAAATGAACCCCTAATTATTACCTAACAATTATGCCAATGCAACTGGAGACCAATAACTTCACCAGATATTGGCCACACGATTCAGCTGTCTTTCAAAAGGACCTGTGTTCTTCCTGAAGCCCCAGGATGAAAAGGAGTTTCCCCCGGGTCCTCAGAGGAACCCAGCCTCGTCCCCACTCACCAGCTGTGCTCCTCACAAAAGACCCACAACGGAGAGGCTCCCACCGGGAACAAAGGATGGCGTGGGAACCACATATGCTCCATAATCAATACACCCCTGTGCTATCTCTCTTATCCCGCACCCACACACACTCAGACAGACGTATGTACCCCACAAATCTGCTCCATCATTATCTGTGCTGCATGAAGCTAATCATTTTGGGTGTCAATAACACCACAGATAAGTCTGTTTGAGTAGGACCAGGGTTGATTTAGACCTGGGTGGGACAAGGGAGTGTCTCTTTTTGGACAATCGGTTATCTCAGCCATCGAATGATATTTGTCACATGCACCCGAATACAACAGGCGTAGACTTTACCAGGAAATGCTTACTTACGAGCCCCCACCACCCCCCCCAAAACAAAAAAAGAAATATGATTTGGTAACACAATAAAATAACAATAACGGGGCAGTATACGAGGAGCATGGTACCGAGTCAATGTGCAGGGGGTAGGAGGTAGTTGAGGCAATTGAGGTAATATGTACATAGGGGTAAGAGTGACTAGGCAATCAGGGTAGATAAACAGGGTAGCAGCAGCGTATGTGAAGAGTATGAAAGTGTGTGTGTGTGTGTGTCGAACCCCTCTCTGTAGATTTAACTCCTGTGTTATGAGCATCTGCCTTGTTTTGCCACTGTGTCTCTGTCCTGCAATATTCATGAGTGAAATGTGTCCCTGTCATTTTCTCAGCAACTCATCAAAGATGTTGCCTTACATCTTGAAAAATATATATTATTCTACCCAAATACATTGCTCTGTGACACTATACCTATTCATTTGTGATCCAGAGATCTTCTCTTTCAGTACATTTTTGAGACCATCTAACATCAAGATAGTCACCTCTCAATTAAAGGAATCAGAGGCTTCTCCTAAGGTGTGGCGTAACGACCGGGCCTAGATAACTGTGGCTCCTTCAGGCCCCTCTTCCCTAAACCGTGGGGGACATGGATAGATGTATAACCTCACCATGGCTCTCTCCCTGAACTGAGTCAGAAACAGCAGGGAGGGAAACACAGATTAGACGTGTATTAAAAGTGAATTGAGTGTCTTTCCCCTGCTGTGATTTTCAATATATCATTTACACCACATTTCCGGTGGCAAGCAAACATATCCCACAATGCCTTGGAACGCAGGGCGTCAGGGTACCCACAGTGCCACACTTGCACAACCCACGCGCAGCGTTTACTTTATATTCATCTCCCATCTCTGTCAACCCGTAGAAAAATGATTCTGGGGGAAAATAGACCGTCTAATTGACAGAAGAATGATTTGTCTTTGTTGTGAGGAGTTTGGCAACAATACATTTCTTCCAAACAAGTATTTATTAGATTTGTAGCTCTGGAAATTCATTTGTGTCTGTAATGTTTATGTATAAGTGTTACAGTTAGGATTTTAAGTTGTCCTCTGCTCAAGAATGCTGTAAGCTATGAGCAATATTTCTTAAAATCAGCTGTATTCCAATGAATGTATGTGGCCAGTCAGTTGGCAAGGCTGTGTAGAGAACACATGCTTTCCAAATGCCCTCAACTGTGATGTGTCCCATAGACCGAGCCTAGAGAGGCTTACAGGTGTTACAGTACTCAGAAATAGGACCGTATGGAATCCAATAACACTGATACAAGTGGCTAACACTGTAGCTGTCCACTCATCTGCGCTAGCACCTCTACCTTATTCAGTTCCCATGACACTCAGCAGACAAACAAGAGTCCTGTGATGTCACAACAACCGCGGGGCCGTACAGTCATCACATCGATGCAGGAACATATTGAGATGGGGTCATTTTCCTCAAGTCCCCAATGAGGATATAGGACAGTGGTCGGGAACAGAACAGGATAAGGCTCCTAGGACAAGGGTCTGGGTCTGCATGATTGAATGGCTAGTGATCCGCTTCTTTGCTCTATTTAATGGCCTCGCTCTCTCTCTCTCTCTCTCTCTCTGTGAAACAAAGAAAAGGGTTAGGACACTCATAAACACTATGTTACGAGTGGGTAGAATAAAGGAATTGACGTTTGTGTCTCTGTGTGTGTGTGTGTGTAAACTGGACGCACATTTTTGTCTTCACGTACAAAACCGTTGCGATCCATAAGTGTTTGGATACGTACTAATGAATGTGTCTGTACTCAAGCATGTACACATGTCCATGTGAGTGTCATCTCTTTGCCGTGGCGCAAGGAGCAGTGGTAGTGCTCTTTCTGATGGTAGCCGCTCCTCTTGGGGACGACTCGGGTGTCTGTCCGTCGGTCTGTATGTCTGTCTGGAGCCCAGGCGGTGAAAGAGGTTACCATCGCCCCCAGCAGCCAAACACACAACGCACCGATCACCACAGCATGGCCGGTTGCCAAGGCAACCCCAGCCCCTCGAGATGGCCGATCGTAGATCGTGAGGGGAGAGGAGGGGGATGTCTGACTGAACCAGGGGACAGGGCTCGACTCAGCCCCGGCCCGGGTCTGCCTCACAGAGCACTAACACCTGCCCACTCATGATCTGTGGGGAATTGTGGCAGCGAGCAGATGAGGACCCTTAAAATGTAGTGAGGGAAGAGAGAGAGAAGGCAAAGGGAAAAAGGGAGGTGGGCTGGGTACGTCGGCAGGCAACTAGGCAGGGTTAGGGCCCAAATGAGAGCAGCTGTCCAATGAGAGGAGTGGAATTTATTTATTGTCTGCTTGGAAGAGGTTGTTCCACAGGGTGGTTTGATTAATGTCCAGCCCTCCATCTTGTCAGTCTGTTTTTGTCCGCTGAAAGGAAAACAAAGCGCAGGGGGCCGGGGGATGCAGGGCGGTGGGGGGGGGGCGGCGGTTAATGGCTGCCGCCGCCGCTCCTTTTCATGTCGTCTGGGCCTGTCAGCCCTGATTGATGGCTCCGACAATGATTGGACAGACCCCCGGCTCAGTGCTTATCATGGGCAGCATCGTGACAGAGAGGGAGAGAAGGAGATTTCTACTTGTCCAATGGTGTACGAGAAAAAAGGTACAACTCACCAATAAGCGAGGAAGAAGCAGATCGAGCGAGAGAGAAAGGAGAGAGAGGGATTTGCTTGTCCTATTGCATTGCTGGGAGAGAGAAAGGAAGACGAGAGAGAGAGAGAGTGAGAGAAAGAGGAGGGAGGGATTGTGAGAGGTTTTGTATTGAGCCTGTCCAATTACTCTAGATTACATATTTGGATACAGGGTTCAGGAAACGTGACTAGTGTGTCCAAATCTTTGTCTTGGCACAGTGGGCACTGACACATTTGGTGTTAGTGTATTAATCTGCCATCACCAATATTGCTCAGTTTACCAACCTGCGTCCATTCCTGCTGTTTCAAACCCCTTACCTACGTCAACCTCATTGGGTTACACAGAGTACACCGGGTCACTGAAACGGAGTCCTGTCGTAGAGCTAAAATTAAAGAATGCAACATGAAAACGACCCTGGATACCAGATGGTACATGTGCTTGTTTCAATTAAGATGAATGAAAAGAAAATCTCATTACAATTACTTAGGCAATTTACATTTACCAAGTCAATACTAAATAAATACCAGGCAACTAGAGGACAGTAAAATAAAGTATAACTCATGTATCATATTTATAATCGCATACATAACACTGTAACACAACAAGCTTCAAATATTCAATATGTATAGTTTTCTTAAAAGTAATGCCAGCTGTCATAATCTGCCTTGGTTTGTCAATGTCAGATTTACACTGAGTATACAAAATATTAGGAACACCTTTATTTTGATTCCCCCCCCCCCACTCCCCCCCCCTCCTTCTGCGCTCAGAACAGCCTCAATTTGTCGGGGCATGGACTCTACAAGGTGTTGAAAGCGTTCCACAGGGATGCTGGCCCATTTGGGTGGTGTACTATTCTTGATGCACACAGGAAACTGTTGTGCGTGAAAACCCCAGCAGCGTTTTGCAGTTCTTGACACAAACGGCTGCACCTGGCACCTACTACCTTACCACTTTCAAAAGCACTTAAAAAAGGTTTTGTCTTGCTCATTCACCATCTGAATGGCACACACACAATCCATGTCTCAACTGTGTCAAGGCTTAAAAATCCTTCCTTTAAGCTGTCGCCTCCCTTTCGTCTACACTGATTGAAGTGTGTTTAACAAGTGACATCAATAAGGGATCATAATGTTCACCTGGATTCGCCTGGTCAGTGTATGGCATGGAGAGAACAAGTGTTCTTAAGGTTTTGTACACTCAGTATATATACAAACACACATTGACATGGGATCAGTGACCACTGCTGGAGCCTAGACACTCACACACAAATAGAAACACACAAAAATAGAAACACACACACACACACATTGCACATGAATGAAAGAAGTCATGCTTATAGACATAACACAATCCAAAATAGATGTATCTAATCATTGTTTCATTCTGCTGGGCATATGTGTCTGTGATCATAGTCTATATCCGTGTGTGTGCCTGGCTGCCTGTGCTTCTCTGAGTGTAGCACGAGTGAGTTTGTGGCTAACCTGCTGTGCTTCAAGTCCACAGTTGATGGACACGTTGAAGGCTAATGTTTCGAGAACGTTTTGTTCAGCGTTAACCGCGCTTTGTCTCTTGATCAGCCTCCCGCCGCACCAATTCTTGCTCATAATGTTTTGTACACTCAGTGAATGTCATCTTGTGACAATATTTATGTCAGCATAGTGTTATGTTAGTGTCATATGATATGACTAAGGGGCAGGAGTTTCTCCTGACCACATGACCAGACCAGACAAGGAAAACGTCTGTGACTTTATGGTTCTGGTCATGTCACATGATCAGGAAATACCCAGAGCCTTAGTTATGACAGTAGATATCTGTGGAAATGTCTCAGGAGGTTGTACTGTAGGCATAGTGTCCCTGTCACTATGGTATTATGGGGCAGGACTTCCTGGTGAGCCCTAGTCTCACAAGTCAGGTAGCAGCACGGAAATGAAAGACAGACTTCAAGGCTAGGTGAATCCCTCTGGATAACGCTCAATACAAAGGATACTGGGAGATAACCCCTTTCTCCTTCATTTTCATATTTTACACAAACCAAACCAACACCTTTCAGCATGTGAAAGATTACATAACCACCACTGCACTGACTCCGAGTGATCCGAGTCCTGTCTTGTCCGTGAGCGTTACTTGGATTGGACCCCCCCTCCCTGATCAAAGCTGTCAAAGGGGAGAGATGAGGAGAGAGGAGGGGGGTCTCCCAGGGCCCTCTGAGTCACTGTGATTAGGTTTGGGAACTGGAACATATGCAAAAGGAGCCTCGGTCCCGCAGCCCGGTCCTCCCCCCCGTGGGCCAAATGGATCCACAAATTGAGTTGGTTCTGCTTAGAAAATCAGATTTAGCATGGGAGGGCCCCGCCATTACTGGGCTGTAGAGTGTTTAGGGTCATCTGGTTAGGTTGGGGAAATTGATTTTAGTGTTTCAACCCCCTTGTCCTCCTCCTGTTTCCCTGCCACCCAAGCACACGTTTCTCCCCTCTTTTTGACCTTTTCTTTCCCCATGTCTGTCTCTATTTCTCTTTAAGTGAGTGTGGGGTCTCAGAACTGGTATAATTTGATACCCCAGTTGAGTGAACTAGAAACTCATAGCCTGAGCACATTGGAAGCTGTAAGTGTAGTGGTTGAACTAACCAAAACGTGAAGTGTTTCAGGAAATATATAAACAACTTCCCATGATTTCGCTACTAAATTGGACATGATCAGTCATGCTACAAATGCTTCATGTTTTTTAATCTAGAGATAAACTCAGCAAACGTAACATGTGTAAATATTTGAATGAACATAACAAGATTCAACAACTGAGACATAAACTGAACAAGTTCCACAGACATGTGACAAACAGTAAATAGAAAATCAAAAGTAACAGTCAGTATCTGGTGTGGCCACCAGCCACATTAACTTCTGCAGTGCATCCCCTCCTCATGGACTGCACCAGATTTGTTAGTTCTTGCTGTGAGATGTTACCCCACTCTTCCACCAAGGCACCTGCAAGTTCCCGGACATTTTTGGGGGGAATGTCCTCAACCTCTGATCCAACAGGTCCCAGACGTGCTCAATGGGATTGAGATCCGGGCTCTTCGCTGGCCATGGTAGAACACTGACATTTCTGTCTTGCAGGAAATCACGCACAGAACGAGCAGAATGGCTGGTGGCATTGTCATGCTGGAGGGTCATGTCAGGATGAGCCTGCAGGAAGGGTACCACATGAGGCAGGAGGATGCCTTGCCTGTAACACACATCGTTGAGATTGCCTGCAATGACAACAAGCTCAGTCCGATGATGTTGTGACACACCGCCCCAGACCATGACAGACCCTCCACCTCCAAATCGAACCCGCTCCAGAGTACAGGCCTCGGTGTAATGCTCATTCCTTCAATGATAAACGTGAATCCGACCATCAGCTCCGGTGAGACAAAACCGCAACTCGTCAGTGAAGAGCACTTTTTGCCAGTCCTGTCTGGTCCAACAACGGTGGGTTTCTGCCCATAGGCGACGTTGTTGCCGGTGATGTCTGGTGAGGACCTGCTTTACAACAGGCCTACAAGCCCTCAGTCCAGCCTCTCTCAGCCTATTGTGGACAGTCTGAGCACTGATGGAGGGATTGTGCATTCCTGGTGTAACTCGGGCAGTTGTTGTTGCCATCCTGTACCTGTCCCGAAGGTGTGATGTTCAGATGTACCGATCCTGTGCTGGTGTTGTTACATGTGGTCTGACACTGCGAGGACGATCAGCTGTCCGTCCTGTCTCCCTGTAGTGCTGTCATAGGCGTCTCACAGTACGGACATTACAATTTATTGCCCTGGCCACAATTGCAGTCCTCGTACCGCCTTGCAGCATGCCTAAGGCACGTTCACGTAGATGAGCAGGGACCTGGGCATCTTTCTTTTGATGTTCAAGAGAAAGGCCTCGTTAGTGTCCTAAGTTTTCATAACTGTGACCTTAACTGCCTACCGTCTGTAAACTGTTAGTGTCCTAAAACCTCTTATGGATCCCTTCGCGCGCCAATCTCTTTAGCGGGATCGATTTGACAACATCCAGTGAAATTGCTGTGCGCCAAATTCAAAAACAGAAATACTCATAATAAAAATTCACAAAATATACAAGTGTAATACATCATAATAAAGCTTAACTTCTTGTTAATCCAGCCGCAGTGTCAGATTTCAAAAAGGTTTTACGACGAAAGCAGACCATGCGATTATCTGAGGACAGCACCCTTCAAACAAACACATGAAAATCATATTTCAACCAGCCAGGTGCGACACAAAAGTCAGAAATAACTATGTAATTCATGCCTTACCTTTGAAGATTTTCTTCTGTTGGCACTCCAAAATGTCCCAGAAACATCACAAATGGTCCTCTGTTCGATAAATTCCTTCTTTATATCCCCAAAATGTCTATTTATTTGGCGCGTTTGATTCAGTAATACACCGGTTCCAACTCGCCCAACATGACTACAAAGTATTTAATAAGTTTACCTGTAAACTTGGTCCAAACATTTCAAACAACGTTCCTAATCCAACCTCAGGTATCCTAAAATAATCGATACAATTTAAGACGGAATATACTCTATTCAATATTGGGGGACAAAATGTGAAGCGCGCTCCAGCTCACACGCAACAAACAATAGAGTCCACTTGGCTTGACACTTAGAAAGAACAGATGTACTTCTTAATTTCTCAAAATAAAAACATCAACCAATTTCTAAAGACTGTTGACATCTAGTGGAAGCCATAGGAACTGCAACCAGGTTCCTCATAAATATAGTTTCCCATAGAAACCGAATTGAAAACACAGTGACCTCAATTCTTTTTTTTCCTGGATGGTTTGTCCTCGGGGTTTCGCCTGCCAAATAAGTCCTCTTATACTCACAGACATTATTTTAACATTTTTAGAAACTTTAGAGTGTTTTCTATCCAAATCCAGCTTCTGGGCCTGAGTAACAGGTAGTTTACTTTGGGCACGCTTTTCATCCAGGCGTGAAAATAGTGCCCCTAGCCCAAAGAGGTTATTAATTAACAACCGTTCCATAGGTGCATGTTCATTAATTGTTTATGGTTCATTGAATCATTGAAGCATGGGAAACCCGTGTTTAAACCCTTTACAATGAAGATCTGTGAAGTTATTTTGATTTTTTACGAAATTATTGTTGAAAGACAGTTTCTTTTTTTGCTGAGTTTATGTTGCTGATAATATGCTAGTGGAAGATAAAAACCTTGCTCACAGTTAGGCTACACTAAGCACAGTTCCTCAGAAAACCTACCACAACAGATACACCGTTTTAATGTGTTCTTTTATTTTCCCTCCACTATGCTGCTTGAGGATGAAAGACAGACACTTCAAAGCAATACCACCCGGTCTAACCACATTCCCGAGAGCTACAACATCTAATCTCTCAACCACAGCTCTCGATTTCTATCAAGATCCTAATTGAAAGATGCTATTCATCAGGGACTCCAACATTTTGTAGGTTTATAGCTTATCTCCCGCAATTCTACACACGGTGTGATGGGGTGCAGAGAAAAGCTCATGTCTAATGTGTATTCATGTGATATATGAGTGACTCAAACATTACAACATTGTCTATAGTCTAAAAAAACAACGCAAAAAAAACGTTAGCTGACGTGGGCTAGTTGATCTGGACATTTCCCGACAAGTCATAAAAAGCTCTCGAAGGTCTGCAATGATTGACATGACAAGAGGAACTGATGATGCACTACCCAATTTCGAAACTGCCCTTTGTGCATTCTACTATTATGACTTTCAAGAGTAAGTTGACAGCCAGATTGAGTGTTTGCCCCCCCCCCCCTGCCGAACCCTCCGTTTGGGAACCACTGCTATACTAGCGGCTAGAAGCACACTGCCGTTGTTGTTCAAGTGAGTCACACACCGCCGGCACAGTTTTCATAGCTACATGGTAATAATCAATTACCCCAAATTAATTAACACCCCTGTCTCATTAGAACACTCCCATCCATCCACCCGCCCACACACACACACACACACTTCTTCTCCCTCTCTGGGAGCTGGTCACACACATCCAGCAAAGACAGACTACAGCGAAATACAAAGTTCTCGAGCCAATGTTGGGTCGTGGCCTGGTATAGGTGAAATTATACAATCGCTTTGCATGCTATGCTAACGATATGAGCGCTTACCGCACTGTTACATACACTCTTAGGGGACAAAAAGGGTTCTCTTTTATCCAAAGGAACTTAGTCATACGCATGAGTGGCCCCAGCAGGAATCAAACCCACGACCCTCGGCATTGCAGGCGCCATGTTCTACCAACTACGACACACAGGACTGCTCACGGCCTGTTGTGTGATGATGTTGGGGAAGCATAAGAGTGTGTCGGAAGTGTTTCCTAATGTCGGCAAGTGACTTTGCTGTTCAGCCCAGCCCAGCCCAGCCCCCCGCCCCCCCCCACACACACACACAATGATCATAGATGGGATAAAGAAACAGGTATTGAGTTTGCCAGCCAAATGAACCCCTGCTGTAGATAGTGGCAGCAAAGGTTTGTACTTTGTACACATTTACAGAACACAGATATATATCCACAGACATACAAAATCACTCTCTCAGATGCACTCCTCAAACAACCCAACATCTTTGAATTCAGAGCTGTCCTCAGTCGCCCACTTCCCAGCAAGCTCTCTTCTTCATACCAGAAAAAAAACCTCTTCTTCCCTTGAGTCAATCAGGCCGGTAATGTATGGCCTCAATAACCCCGTTTATATATGGTTCTAACATGCGTCCTTTTTTTCCTGATCTTGTGCGTTTCTACTTACAAGATCTGATCACAAACAGTTAAAGATCTGATCACAATCAGTTCACAATGCCCCTTTTAATCATCTACACCTGTCTGAAAATGTGAGCACAATCAGACCGTGGACATGATCCGTGCACAGGGCTTCTGTGTCGCCATAGGCCTCTGATGACGGGATCCCCCTTGCCAGCAGGATAGAGAAATATCTGTTTTTAAATGTCTCTCTCTTTCTCTGCTCAGGCCTCTGAGGTCAGACCCTGTAGTCATAAAGCATGGCGCTCTCTCAGAGGAAGGCCGTCTCTTACAGAGATGTGCAGTATCAGGTGGCGTTCCCTTTTCTCTCGCTGTTCCCCGGGCCCTTTGTCACGTCACAGATCTATGGCATTCCAAATCTCGCATTCGGATGAGTCAGATGGATGCACGTTCCCGAAAAATGTCACATCCTTTGGAAGTTTGCGTGGTTAGGCTGTTGACCCTGTATGTGTGACGGTTAGATACTGAAGGAACAGTGGTATGTAAAGGCCTACTTCAAGACGGCACATAATGACAGCCATGTTACATGAGCTACAATGCTTCCCTCTTTTTGCTCTGAGGGAGATATGTAGCTACATGGGCAAAGAGTGAGAGTGCTGAATGATGTGGTAGCAGGCTCTCTACTGTCCTAATGTGAAGTTCAAATCAAGTACTTGGGTGGCCTATTCAATCAAAACCCCGAGACAGGGAGTTTGCAGGGCAGGACAAAATCGATGCATCGGCACGTCGAGTTGCGTGGCCAGCGAGTGTTCTCCTGCAGCACACGCAGCCCACTAGACTCATACAGTACAATCAAACCACATGTCACACCGCAGTAACTGAAGAGGACAGCATGGCTTGACGATTCCTTGGTCATAACAGTGGGAGCTTGGGGCCATCACTTTCTCACGTTTGAATAGAGTCGCTCCAATCCATTTCTGAAGGAATTCTTGGGAAAAACACATTGGTGGTCCCACCTGTCAAGGATACTGGCTAAGAAAATAGACATTGTTA
The DNA here is from genome assembly GCF_036934945.1 of Oncorhynchus masou masou. Classification (NCBI taxonomy): domain Eukaryota; kingdom Metazoa; phylum Chordata; class Actinopteri; order Salmoniformes; family Salmonidae; genus Oncorhynchus; species Oncorhynchus masou. The sequence continues at coordinate 3,032,320 of NC_088225.1, read as the reverse complement.
TGTAACTTCTTGATATGCGGAGCGATTCACAGCAGTCCTCCAGCATGGCACACACACACACACACACACACACACACACACACACACACACACACACACACACACACACACACACACACACACACACACACACACACACACACTCTGCACAGTGCACACACAGAGATATTTGCCAGCAGCACCTGACACTCGATCATGGTGTTGTCTCCATGCTTCCCCCTGGGGCGGGCGGCACAATCCCACGTCAGAAACACATTACACTCGCAAGATTGAGGAGCCGGCGGCCATTATCTCTCTGCTACAGTGCTGCTCCTGCGGAGAGAACGAGGTGGGGAGGGAGAGAAAGAGAAGGATTGAGGGAGGGAGGGGGGTAAAATGTTGAGAAGGAGGGGGGAGGGAGAGAGAGAGGGGAAATAGAGAGATAGGGAGATGATCTTGAGGATAGACAGTGGTATGGAATATTAAAGACAGAGAGATGGAATATGAAAGACAGAGAGATGGAATATGAGAGACAGAGAGATGGAATATGAGAGACAGAGAGATGGAATATGAGAGACAGAGAGATGGAATATGAGAGACAGAGAGATGGAATATGAGAGACAGAGAGATGGAATATGAGAGACAGAGAGATTGAATATGAGAGACAGAGATGGAATATGAAAGACAGAGAGATGGAATATGAGAGACAGGGAGATGGAATATGAGAGACAGGGAGATGGAATATGAGAGACAGGGAGATGGAATATGAGAGACAGAGAGATGGAATATGAGAGACAGGGAGATGGAATATGAGAGACAGGGAGATGGAATATGAGAGACAGAGAGATGGAATATGAGAGACAGAGAGATGGAATATGAGAGACAGGGAGATGGAATATGAGAGACAGGGAGATGGAATATGAGAGACAGAGAGATGGACTATGAGAGACAGGGAGATGGAATATGAGAGACAGAGAGCTGGATATAGAGACAATTAGAGGGAGCAACAATAAAGGAGGGAGAGCGAGAAAGAAGGAAAGTAAGAAACCATAGAAAGGCAGGTGAGAGACAATGAGAAAATTCAGAGAGAAGAAAGTAAGGGCCATGAAAAACACAATTTTGGCACTACGTTATTGTCAGGCAGAGGCTTCAGCTGTTGTTGATGTTGTGTGCCTTTGTGTTTGGCTTTTCATTCAAGCCAAATCATGTGGCATGGTGTTCTCATCCTCTGGTGTAAAATAGCTTCAAGGATCAAATGTTGATTCAGATTTGAGCACATTTTTAGAAAGCAATCATGTGCTTGTCATTGCATGTCATTTTAATCACATACACTTTTTAAAGCTATTGACTATACATTAGCATATTGCCTTTAGGGCTTTCACAACCACACCATAAATGCATTCACTTAAGAATGTCTTACAGGCGATATCAGTAAGAAGGGCACCTCTTCATGTTGGAGACTCACACAACCTGAATAATGTTGGTCATTGACTACATGTCCCATGAGGCTATGCAACAAGGTATCATATTAGAACGGCAGGCAGGGCTGAGAGAGCTTTCAAGAAGAAGAGAGTTGGGGTTTTCCTTAGACCAGCATGCTCTATAACTATGGTCCATGAAGGAGCACTGCCCAAGATGGACACTGAAAAGCTTGTTTACTGTTGAGTCCTCTGCTGGATAGGGTGTGTGGATGCGGTGGGTAGGGGGGTGCAGAGGGGAGGAGGGAGGGGAGGACTTATGGGACATAGGGGAGGGGAAGATGGGAATGCTCCATGGCTGGTCAGTGGAGATGACCAAAGGAGGGGTCAGGGGAGCAGGGCTGCCAGGCAAGACAAATGTCCTCCTGCAATGAGAGGAATGGACCGATGGTTTCATCTCAGCTGAAGATAAACAACAACCGCTGGGCCGAGAGAGAAAGGGGGCTTCTGTGTGTGTGTGTGTGTGTGGATGTGTGTGTGAGAGGGAGGAGAGATAGATTGGTATAGAGAAAGAAAGAGAGAGGTGGGTGTATTGGGAATCCCATGTGTACTCCATCAACAACACAGTGGCTCATATTCAAAAGAGACAAATTCCACCGATTTTTGGGTTTAAAACCTTATTTCCTCAACAAACACCCCTTTCATTTGATAATTAGTTCAGCTCAACAAAGACGGCTCAAGAGGAGGAAATGTGTTACACGTTTTCATTGACTTCACTCATTCGGTCTATTTTCTCTTTTCTCTCCCCGTCCCTCACCCTTCCAGCCCCAGTATCTGTAGAAAGAGGGGGGAAACCGAGAGAAAGGGAGGATGCCGGAGGACCCCATTTCCTCCCACCGGTGTAATTTATGGTCTTCCAGCAAAGAGGCAGTTAACACAAACCCAATCAGAGAGAATCCAGAGACAGAGTGGGAAAAGAAAAGGAGGGAAGAGGGGAGAGTAGGCTACAGAGAGAGGAGTGAGAGTGAGAGGAACGAGAGCAGCTGGACTGGCCCAAGCGTGTTTTAAAAGGGGGTGGAAAAGGAGGGGATGAGGGCTGGGCACTGCCCCGGGGTATGGGGGGGAGGGGTCTTGACCCCCATCAATCTCACTCAGGGCTCACTTAACTACACCAGAGGGGCCCGGGCCCCAGGGTGATGGAGGGGGCCCCTTGCCACCGAAAGGCGCGGAAGAAACTCCCCTATTGTGCGTGCCCCTGGGGAGGGATGGGACCCCCTCAAACACCCTCCACTCCCCCGTAGTCCTGCCACGCTGACCCTCTCTAGCTTCCAGCTGACTACAAGAATCTGTCAGCGTGTGTGTATCGTTCTGTAAATTACTCTACCTCTCCCTCTCTCTTTCTCTCTGTTTGGTCTCCTCCTGTGCTTGGCTGATGTCAGAATCCCTACTGGCTTCCTGCTTGTCTTCCACGGCAATCCCTTACGGGCCTGCAAGTGATCCTACTCTCCACACACACGCGCGCACACACACACACTCGGGGAGGAGACTAATCCGACAGAGAGAGGTGGGGTGATGCAGAGAACGAAAGAGTGAGAGGGCGGGGAGAAAAAGAGGAGGGAAGACATGAAGAGGATGGGGAGAAAGGAGGAGGAGAGGGAGAAGGAGATGCAGAGTAAAAAATACAAAAACAGAGGGAGTGAGAGGAGAAACGTACACGGCGACGGATAAGGAGGAAATGAGATGGGACCAGGGCAATGGAGGAACAGGGGTTATAGGTCAAAGGAAAGAGCTGAGAAAAGCACTGACGTAGACTCCCTGGTGGACGAGAGGGGAAGGAAAGAGAGAGGCATCTTAAGACAGGAAGAGAGGCAGATGACTGGAGAAAACTCCCCGCCTCGGGGTTTTGATTGAATAGGCCACCCAAGTACTTGATTTTAACTTCACATAAGGACAGTAGAGAGCCTGCTACCACATCATTCAGCACTCTCACTCTTTGCCCAAGTAGCTACATATCTCCCCCAGAGCAAAACGAGGGAAGCATTGTAGCTCATGTAACATGGCTGTCATTATGTGCCGTCTTGAAGTAGGCCTTTACATACCACTGTTCCTTCAGTATCTAACCGTCACACATACAGGGTCAACAGCCTAACCACGCAAACTTCCAAAGGATGTGACATTTTTCGAGAACGTGCATCCATCTGACTCATCCGAATGCGAGATTTGGAATGCCATAGATCTGTGACGTGACAAAGGGCCCGGGGAACAGCGAGAGAAAAGGGAACGCCACCTGATACTGCACATCTCTGTAAGAGACGGCCTTCCTCTGAGAGAGCGCCATGCTTTATGACTACAGGGTCTGACCTCAGAGGCCTGAGCAGAGAAAGAGAGAGACATTTAAAAACAGATATTTCTCTGTCCTGCTGGCAAGGGGGATCCCGTCATCAGAGGCCTACGGCGACACAGAAGCCCTGTGCACGGATCATGTCCACGGTCTGATTGTGCTCACATTTTCAGACAGGTGTAGATGATTAAAAGGGGCATTGTGAAGTGATTGTGATCAGATCTTTAACTGATTGTGATCAGATCTTGTAAGTATAAACGCACAAGATCAAGAAAAAAAGGACGCATGTTAGAACCATATATAAACGGGGTTACTGAGGCCATACATTACCGGCCTGATTGACTCAAGGGAAGAAGAGGTTTTTTTTCTGGTATGAAGAAGAGAGCTTGCTGGGAAGTGGGCGACTGAGGACAGCTCTGAATTCAAAGATGTTGGGTTGTTTGAGGAGTGCATCTGAGAGAGTGATTTTGTATGTCTGTGGATATATATCTGTGTTCTGTAAATGTGTACAAAGTACAAACCTTTGCTGCCACTATCTACAGCAGGGGTTCATTTGGCTGGCAAACTAAATACCTGTTTCTTTATCACATCTATGATCATTGTGTATGTCCTTGTATGTTTGATGTCTGTCCGTGTGTGTGTGTGTCCGTGTGTGTGTGTGCAGGTGTGTGTGTGCTGGGCTGGGCTGGGCTGAACCGAACAGCTGGCTCATCTCCTCTCTCTGGGTTAGTGACGGCTCTCACTCACAGACACACCAGAGGATTTTGTGGTCTCACAAGGCCACGCTGCCATCTGATAGGGCCACTACAGGAGTGCTATTTATCTAAGGTTAGGTTACAGCAATTACAGCAGAGTCAGGCAGACTGACACACACACATGCATGCTAACACACACGCATGCACGCTCACACACAGTGATACACACAAACACACGCACACACGCACACACCCAATTATAACAAAAGCAGTCACTCTCTCTCTCCTTCTCTCTCACACGCTAAACACAGCGAAAGCGCTACACCGTTTGTCACTGACAAGCTTCTAGCGATATTACCGATCTGACATCGACCTCCGTCATGCTGCCCTCTCCTCTCATCAAACTCTCTCTCCCTCCCGCCCCCCCTCCACCTTCGCTAACCCCTTTCCTACCTGTCACCTCATCCATGACAATGCATTTACAGCCGAAGCCCTCCTCACCCCTTAACGTCCACCCTCCTTACCCCCTAGCTCCCCCCCCCCTTCATGCCTGCTTCCCTGTTTATGAAACCAGATGCTGCTCTGTGAAACACTGGCCTACCGCCAACAACCTCATTATATTATGCACATTGTGGTTCACACAGTACTGGTTCATATAGTACTGGTTCACACAGTACTGGTTCACACAGCACTGGTTCATATAGTACTGGTTCACACAGTACTGGTTCATATAGTACTGGTTCACACAGTACTGGTTCACACAGTACTGGTTCACACAGTACTGGTTCACACAGCACTGGTTCATATAGTACTGGTTCACACAGTACTGGTTCATATAGTACTGGTTCACACAGTACTGGTTCATATAGTAATGGTTCACACAGTACTGTTTCACATAGTACTGGTTCATACAGTATTGGTTCATATAGTACTGGTTCATACAGTATTGGTTCATATAGTACTGGTTCATACAGTATTGGTTCATATAGTACTGGTTCATACAGTATTGGTTCATATAGTACTGGTTCATACAGTATTGGTTCATATAGTACTCAGCTCATACAGTATTGGTTCATATAGTACTCAGCTCAGAGAGAATGAGGTGGATATCTGGGTTCTAAACGAGGAGCAAATCAGTAAGATTACCCTTGATCCAGAACAAGTGGGGTTTGAGAGAGTGTGTGTGTGTGTGTAGACATGTTTATTTATTATTGAAGAGCAAATTCTATTCAAGGATTTTCCTAATGACACATTTTTGCCCCTGAATTTAAAAAAAAGTATGAAACACACCTTGTTGTTTTTATTATTTAACTAGGAAAGTCAGTATTATTATTTACAATGACGGCCTAGGAACAGTGGGCTAACTGCCTCCTGCCGACAGATTTTTACCTCGTCAGCTCGGGGATTCGATCAAGCAACCTTTTGGTTACTGGCCCAATGCTCTAACCACTGGGCAACCTGCCTTCATGTTACATGAAGAGAAACACTACCAAATATTGTTGACACATTGGAATCCAGCTAAAGTTGTAATTTGTTATAAATGGCATCTTATTAATTACTCTGTTGTTTCTTTGGGATTAATTACCATAATATATCATTTAGCACTCGATTGTTATCACTCGTGTGGAATTAATGAATAACTAATTGTTAATAACATGAATGAATAACATTTGGACACCTCTATTCATTCCGGTCATTTTAGAACCATGTGGACCAGCAATGTGGACCAGCAACAGCAGGTTTCTTCCCCCCCCTCGTGTTATTCAACTGTTGCCATGCGCCCGCAACAGAGAGAACGCAGATGTGCGAGTGCCTTTTGAACTGTAAAACCACGTGGACTTCAACACCTAAAGGTTGAATGGAAATGGAACGCCGACTGTACGGAGCAGCATGTTTTGTATCTATTTTCTCCTTCATCCAACGAACCAGCTTGAGATACTAACGATGCTGAATGTTTCTGGGGTCTACATCTTTGTTTTGGGGCCTGTGTGTGTGTGTTTAGTTGATTTTCTTGTATAATAATTGGCCTATACCGTTGAAATCCTTCTTGCCTAGCAGTTTTGATTGAATGGGGACCTCACACAGCAATCCTATGACTTATTCTCTATTGGGCTTGATTGACTCAGGAACTGTCCTTTATGGATCATGTTCGAGATAAGTCCGTGTTCTGTTCTAGCCTATGATGAACAAAAGCCAGACTTTATCTGGTAAAAACAGGCCCACCCAGTCATTCACGGCTCTGTGGTGCCACTGTCTCCCACTCCCATGACCTCTGACCCCTAGAGTAATGTCACCCCCAAGGCACTGGTAAATTGACCCCCTCGGAGATGGACGCACAAGGACCCTCTGTTTGCGTTGTCGGAGGAGGGGGTGGGGGAGGGGTCCAGACAGCTTGGCTACAGGGTGACAGGGAGGGACACCGGGGCGTGTCATCTATTCTATCCTTCTATCCTTTCCTGTCCCGTCCTGTCCCTGGTGCTGTTGCCACAGTGCCTGGCAGATGTCACCAGGTGCTGGCACCTCTGGTAGCTGGGTGACAGCCAGCCAGAGGCCACAGTTACGTGTCTATCACTTAGACCTCTGCCACCCGACCCGAGTCTGACGGGCCCCGACATTATACAACGGGTTAGAGCTGGGTAGGGCCTGTTTTTTCATCAATAACAAGGGGACAGGAAGGGCTTGGGTATCACTAAATTGCGAAGATCACAACATGGTGTCAGACGTGCTTCAACCTGGTCAAATATAAAACAGGAAAGAATATTTCACAGAAAAGAACAATGTTTCTTGAGTTTTGTCGGAGTTTAGAGTGACGAGAAGTAGCTAACAGCTAACTGCTTTCTCATGTCTCTTCATTGAGCAGAGCAGCCCAAGCGACGCCGTTGCTATGGATACTCACAGTCCCAGAGCTGCCATGAGTACTGGTTCACACAGCACTGGTTCATATGGTACTGGTTCATATAGTACTGGTTCATATCGTACTGTTTCATATTGTACTGGTTCATATACAGTTCCTTGCGAAAGTATTTGGCCCCCTTGAACTTTGCGACCTTTTGCCACATTTCAGGCTTCAAACATAAAGATATAAAACTGCATTTTTTTGTGAAGAATCAACAACAAGTGGGACACAATTATGAAGTGGAACGACAAATGCTCTCCATCCAACCTCACTGAGCTCGAGCTGTTTTGCAAGGAGGAATGGGAAAAAATTTCAGTCTCTTGATGTGAAAAACTGATAAAGACATACCCCAAGCGACTTACAGCTGTAATCTCAGCAAAAGGTAGCGCTACAAATTATTAACTTAAGGGGGCTGAATAATTTTGCACGCCCAATTTTTCAGTTTTTGATTTGTTAAAAAAGTTTGAAATATCCAATAAATGTCGTTCCACTTCATGATTGTGTCCCACTTGTTGTTGATTCTTCACAAAAAATACAGTTTTATATCTTTATGTTTGAAACCTGAAATGTGGCAAAAGGTCGCAAAGTTCAAGGGGGCCGAATACTTTCGCAAGGCACTGTAGTACTGGTTCATATAGTAATGGTTCACACAGCACTGGTTCATATGGTACTGGTTCATATAGTACTGGTTCATATCGTACTGTTTCATATTGTACTGGTTCATATAGTACTGTTTCATATTGTACTGGTTCACACAGCACTGGTTCATATAGTACTGGTTCATATAGTACTGGCTCACACAGCACTGGTTCATACAGTACTGGTTCATATCGTACTGTTTCATATTGTACTGGTTCACACAGCACTGGTTCATATAGTACTGGTTCATATTGTACTGGTTCATATAGTACTGTTTCATATCGTACTGGTTCATATTGTACTGTTTCATATTGTACTGTTTCACACAGTACTGCTTCATATAGTACTGGTTCATATAGTACTGGCTCACACAGCACTGGTTCATACAGTACTGGTTC